>NW_019416358.1:0-18563 GCF_000390285.2 Anoplophora glabripennis
TTTGACGTAGCCGCTAGACATGACAATCCCCTCCTCAGGCAAGCCGTTGACTACGCACCCGACGTGAGCGACAAACACAAAAGACCTAGACACCAACTTTTTGACCCCGGGTGACCACCCCAACGAACCCCCCCCCCCTCCCGCTAACCTTTTCTGTTTTAGAGACAGCCAGGAACAAGAAACGAAGACAACGACACACACACACATACACACCCCCCATACCATCCTTTCCCCTCCCCTCCCGCGCTGGGCTAAGGGCCACCTTAGCAAAGCGCATCCCAGGCTGCATAGCCGCACTACCCTACCCAACCATACCACACATAAACATGACACTACCCCCGGGGTTTACACAGACGAGCCGGCGAAGCAAGAAGAGCGCCAGAAGAAAGGGCCCTAGCCGGCGGGGCCCAGCCAGGACAAAAGGAGGTCCCACAAAGCGCCTACACCGGCCGCATTTGCGGTCGGGGTAGACGACGGATGGGGCCCACCTACGAAGGCTGTCCAGGCCTACACGAGATGAGGCAGGATAAAGAGGGATAATCCCCCTCGATCCCAAATCATTGAGGCCAATTTCTAGCCATGGAATAATGGCGCGTGGCGCGCTTTCGCTTTTAGAACTAATAATGACGTTTCAAGTTGTCTTTGACAGTCTATATAAATTGTACTCTCACACTAAGTTTTGAAGACAAAAAACAAATTGATTTTCGAAACGTCAACACATGGAGACTTATGTAGTCTCCATGGGTCAACATATGGAGACTACACAAGGAGCACGAACTACATCAGATAAAAGAAGTAAACTACATGTAAAAAATATCTTAGCAAATTAGAGGGCGCTAGTCTCCCATGATATGCAATGAAATAGTGGAGGGGAAATAAAGAAAGCGGCAGTTTGAATTAAAAATCAATCATGCCGTTTTTGTGTTACAAATTTTAAAATAAATAATGTAGGCTACTTTGAATTAGATAAATAAATCAATAAATAATGAAAATACGTCGGTGTACAAGGAACACTAGTGACCCTAGCGGTAAAAACTATAAGTAATTTCTACTATTACATTTTACATTGACAAATTTTGTCAATCTCCCGTATGAGTTCATGCTCCTTGTCTAGTCTGCCATCGCTAATACTTATTAAAGTGCGTGATATACAGTGAATAAGTTCTGTTTTTTACTTGTCTTCTTTCTTTCAGTGTTGTCAGGCAAAACTATTTTCATAAAAATATTTCTCGACTGATTTTTTTGACGAATAGATTTGACATTTTTTGCAGCTGGGAAAATACCTAACGAATAAAGAAATAAACTATATAAAAAAGATAATAAAGAAAAGTGTCAATAATAAATTCAGATAATATGTGCCATAAATGTTTTTATCAAATTTGCGAAAGCCGGCCCACTTTTTCACTCTTTCTGCACCTCAACTAAATTCAACACTGACGTTGGACGTCCGTTATTTTTCAATTCGACTTTTTCCTCTAAACTTAAATTACTAATAACAAGTTTTTTTATTTCACAAACCCTCATAAAACCCTTTAAACTTAAACTTATAAAATATAATGTCTTAAAAAGCGCCAAAGCAAAAACAAAACACATATAACCACACTTCAGTGATACGGGTTACTGCCTCATGGAGTCCCAAAACAAAGCGCGCGAGCGCGCGAGCCTATCGTCGCCTATCCCCTCCACGTGCCAACTTGTCCAATCATATGTAAAAATATGCTTCCACGATAGATTTCACGGTCCGCGATGGAGTGGGGATTGCGCGCGCGGTTAAACATAACTCTTTGGTACGATCATAGATGGCAGATGGAATTAATCTGAGCTACGTTCACGGAGTACATGCACTTTATGCAACCAACCTAACATCCAAGAGATATTGAATGCATGCTATTTAGATTTCTTATTGATTTAAATAAATACATTATTTTAAGTTTATAGTTTGAAAATATCTGGGGGGGGGGGGGGGGGGTCCCATAGTCCTCCTTCACGAGCCGCCACTGAATTTCAGAGAAGACCAATGTACAGGGCGTTCCGTTAAAAAAGTGAGTACCTATAGCTACACAGGTCCGAAATGCAAATTTCTATTTTTTATATAGGTAGGTATTTCTTTGAATTGGCAAGAAAGTTTCCTAAAACTACTCTGTAATGTACCTATATACCACTTTTATTCTAATAGAATACTCCTGGCGTATACTTGACTGGGTACTATAAAGTCCGTTGCTATACATTTAACAATATAATGCCACGTGACGTGAAAAATGTTACTTTTTCGCATTAGTGCCTCATTTTGATATTTAATTGAATGTAAAAAAGCATCATTATATAACGATTGTACAAAAACTGGAGGATTAAGGCTGGCTTTTTCGAGGGCATTTTATTCCTTGAAATTAGAGACCACAACACTAGGTATGTAATTTTAATCGAGGGAGTGCCAAAAATACAGGGTTGAATATTTTGTCTGGTGGTGAAAGTCTATCAAATGTAAATTAATTTTTAGTTAAAAATTAGTGTAAGTATACAAACAACCTGAAATTTTATAAATTATATACTTAAATTTTCTTTTTAATTTGAATGTGACAAAATACATAAAAACTGCTTAATAATGCCATAAATAAATAAATACAAAGAGTAGCTTGACAGCTATTACATTAATACTTCAGATATGTAAAATTTTTGAAAATTAAAAACTTATTGTTAAAAAAAATAACAAATGTTCAACAAAATCCCTTAGTTTTATAAAGAAATATTCGTAGTTATGAATTTTCGTCATTTTTTTGTATCACCAGTATCACTTTATCTTCTTCATCACTAACACACATTCTAGTTAAATCAGAAGCTACAGAAGCTGTATCACAGTTACTGTTTTTTTCTATCTGATCAGTCAATAATACATCTTGTTGGTAGATGGGAGAGCATTCCATACTTGTAGTTAAATCCTTGTTGGCCCAAGTTCTTCCAGCTATTGCCAATTCAGGCGGAGGAATATCAAAAGTTATTGTTTCAGGATCAGGAATTGCTATTGAAAGCTGACTTGTGCTGAAACGAGGAAAACTAATAAAAATGTAAAATAAACTAATCGCACTGATTTATTTTTCAAGCTTCGATTTCTTTTGGAATGTTTCATAATAATCTAGACTTAATCAGCAACACTTAAAACTCCGGTTTTTCAAATTCCACTAATTTAATATGTATACAGCGTGCCGCCACTATCGCTATCTCGGAAGGTACTGATCTGATAAATCTGAAAATTTGGCTATCTAGCAAAGGCAGTAGGGCCAACACAGCTAAAATATTTAGAACTTTATGTTACTTCCGGTTATATCGGAAGCCGGCATTAACTTTCTTATTTTAAATGGGACACCCTATATATTAGTGCATTTTTGGATTTTACGTGTAATTTGAGGGTCACTTTATTAAATATTCCCTATATCTAGGAGTTATAGATTTTGAGATATTAATTTTTAAAGAAAAATTTGACAGATGCAATGGACCGCGGAGATGCTAGTAACTCTTTTCAGGAACGTGATATCAGGGTGATTTTTGTACCTGTAAGGGGCATAGGTAACACTAAATCATGATATACCAACAAATTAAAACATTTAATACTAGGTGTTTCATTTTTGCTGTTACATTTTGATAACTTCAAAGAGCTGTAACTTTGTTAACTTACATGGAACACCCTGAATTTTTTACCCTGTCGTATGCAGATTGAATTTCCTTTCTAGTGATTTAAGCATTGTTAGGGTTGAAGTTATTACTTTTAAAAGACATTTGTAATTTTCTATATTTTTGAGTTTTTCTCGTATTAGACATCTGTTATCAAATAGGCCATGACTAGAAACATTCCAGAAACAATTAATTAAAATCGTAACTTGACATATTTGTCAAGTTAGTTGTCGAATTACTGTTGTGTCTGTAATAGTTTTTGCCGAAAATTTAAATTAAAATGCCTGGAGATCGTTTTTTTAAATTATACTAATGATGATTATTTTAATTTGTTTGTTATTTATGGACACTGTGACAAAGTATAACTTTAAGAACATGTAGAGAATTTGCTGCTCGTTATCCAGAAAAACGAAAACCTTCACGAAATACAGTATTATTCTATCACTCTTAAACCTATTATATGAGTTTATCTTAGTTTAGTACCTATTTATAGTAAGGAGTAAGGAAATGTAACAAAGGAACCTACTATAGCTGTTTCCGTATTTTCATCGCAAGCAAAAGATATTTTTTAATTCTGTATAAGTTTTACAAAGCGTAAACTTTTAAGATTGTCCACAAATTGCCTTCATGTATTTCGTGAAGGTCTTCGTTTTTCTAGATATCGATCAGCAAATTCAGCATGTTCTTGAAATTACTTTGTTACATTTTCCATAACTAACAAACGATTTAAACGATCCTCAGGCATTTTTATTTAAATTTTCAGTGAAAACTATTACAGACAATTTGACAACTAGACAGATGTCAAGTTATTTTAATTGTTTTTGGAGTGTTTCTTGTCATGGGCAATTTGATAACAGGTCTGATACAAGAAAAACTGTTCAAAAAATAGAAAATTGCAAATATCTCTAAAAATAGTAAGGGCAACCCTAACAATGTTTATATAGTTTGAAAGGTAATTTCAATCTGCATAGAAGAGCAAAAAAAATACAGGATGTTCCATTTAAGTTAACAAAGTTATAGGTGTTTGAAGTTATCAAAATGTAACAGTAAAGATGAACAATCTAGTATTATGTTTTTTAGTGTAATCTTTACAGGTACCAAAAATCCACTTGATATCACGCTCCTAAAAAGAGTTACTAGCCTCTATGTGGACCCTTGCATCTGTCATTTTTTTTTTTAATTAATATCTCAAAATCTTATAACTCCTAGATATAGGGAATAATATTTAATAGTGACCGTTAAATTTCACGTAGAATCTGAAAATGCAATATAGGGTGTCATATTTAAAATAAGAAAGTTAATGTCGTTTTCCGGTATAACCGAAAGTGCTATCAAGTTCTAAATATCTGGCTGAGTTGGCTCTGCTGCCTTTACTAGGTTGCCAAATTTTCAGATATCGATGTGGCGATTCATGGTGGGACACCAGCATTTTTTAGTGTTTCGAAATCTGGTTGGATATTTATGTGCAATTCGTTAATACTTTAATTAATAAAAGTGATGCAAATAGTTTTAAGAAACAATATACGATACATAAAATTACCTAGACATATTAGAAGCAGAATTCATTAGTGGAGCTACTTTTGTGTGTAAAGTCATTTGGAACCATTGAGATGTATTAGGTCTAAAATAAAGTACAGATACAACATTTGTCCATTAATCTTACCGTAGATAAACATAAATCTTTATATACGATGTCAAAAATGATTACAAGCCAGGTGACCAGAAATTTTGTTTGGAACAGTAATTTTATTTCCTTTACGTTAGCAATTATTTTGGTAAACCAGTAAGATCAAGAATACATTAAAACACAACATTTTGTTTCGCCGGCTGGTGGTTGTTGCAATTTTTCACATTTTATTCAACCAATCACCGATCGCATTATCTCGAGCGTAGATGTAACGGTTTGTCATTGTGATTGTAAAAGATTTCTTAATATTGATGTCGATAACATTTAGGAATTTTTAGTTGACAGTACCAGCTGTGCAATGTTAGTTGCCCAAGTTCGGCGGCCACAGGCTTGTACTCATTTATGAAGGCTCTGTATAACGTATACTTACAAAGGCGTGTAGCGTATAATAGGAGGGATTTGTTTTAAATCCATTGTGGAGAACTTCTCGTACCCACAACATGATGAGGCATTTTCAGATTGATCATATTTATTTTGTCCAGTTAGCTTGTTTATAGGAAATTTTAATTTTCCTATAAATGAGAGAAAACATTATTTGGTATTTAATAGTCATTTATGATATATGTTGTAAAGAGTTATGTTATGACATTACATCAAACGTTGAGAGTGTGGTAATACGTGCAACACGAATATTGTACGAAATTTTGTCTACTTTCGTAAAATAATTCAATAAAAAATACGAGGAAAATTATGACAAGTTGTTTAAAAGTAATAGGTAAGCTTGAACTGCTAATTGTTCTGAGATATTTTGGTTGTTGTCGTTTGCTATCAGAGAATAAAGTTTTTGGAGGCAAAAGTACGGGAAAATGTCTGATTCTAACAAAGGTATATATATATCCTCGTTTACAGAGGCAGCTAGCACTGAACTTGAATAACATGCACAAATTTGAAAAATAGTGTTAACAACCATGGCTTTCGTACGAAAAAAATCATAAGAAAATTTACACACCTAGATTAGAAAGATAATTTATTCTAACCGAGGGCAAGCAACCTGCCAGGTATTTTTTAAAAATATATCGAGCTTCGTCCTTCTATTGCCATCCACCGAAATTTTTCTATGCTTCTACAAGAAGGAAAAATAGTAGTTCTTAGCCGATTCGAAATATATCAAAACAAATTGTAAGGTAGTTAGACTTAAAGAACCCCGAATAATATACGGGGCACTGTTTTTTACACGAAAACGCAAATTGTTACGTGTCATGAAAGGAGGAAATCCTCTGCTACTGCAAAGAAGTATGGTGAGAGTACCCAGAAAAATAAGAAAAAAATGAGAAACAAAATTATGAAATCCAACACAACCACGATGGTTGAAAACGCCTACTTGAATAACTCACTGATATCCACCTCTGGTCTCCAAATTTCATTTTGCAAAAAATGTATCACAAATATGGCATACTATTATGTAATAAACAAAAATTAATATATATTTTTCTTGTCAAACATGTCAAAACCATTACGGAACTATTTTTAAGACTGCAATATTGCTTTTATTAAACGCAAGTAGAAATATTTGTATGTTTATTTTAACTACGTGAAGTTTATTTTAACAAGTAGGCTACAAATATATTAATGATTTTGCAATTTGAACAGTTACGACAATGAAATTTTACTCTGCTTTAAAAGTATGGGGTGTTCCAATGAACTTCTATGGGGTGTCCTAAAATTCATGCAAGATTTGAATTTTGCGTCATTTGTGCGGTAAGGTGTTGCCAACCAAAATGAAGATAGCGTAACAGCTGATAGTTCATTGTTATTAATAATGGAGCGCACATTGTTGAGCAATATTTTAAAAATTATGAAGATTTGGCAGCTACAGTTTGTAATTGTCGTACAAAATATGGCTGGAATATAAACTATAAATAGATTACCTAATCTTGAAAAACTTAGAGAGACTGGATCAATTAGTGATTAAGAATTGGATATTTCGATAAGCTCTTTATGACGTATTCTAACCAAAGATTTGTATCTGTATGTTTATAGAACGTTATAATCAATTGAAAGTAATTGACTCGAGAACTGATGCATACTGACTATGAAGAGCGAAGAGAGTTTGTTGAATGTATTAGGGAACACGAAGTGGATGCTGATTTTTCGAACAAAATAATCTTTAGCGATGAGGCTCATTTTCATCTTGATGGCTTCGTTAATCGAAAAATTGTCACATTTGGGGTTCACAAAATCCACGAGTGATTGTTGAGAAACAAATGCATCCACAACGTGTCACTGTTTGGTGCGGATTGTGGGCTGGGACCATCATCGGATCATTATTATTCGAAAATACGGCTGGTCAGGCAATAACAGTTAATCCAGTTTTTTGTGCCTACATTGCAAGATATGAATGTACATAGACGATACGTGGTTTCAACAAGACGGTGTCGTACAGCAAGAGAAACAATTCAATTACTGCATTTTCTGAACGTGTAATTCCCTATTTTGTTACCAGAAGTGGCTGCCCAGATCATGCGATTTAACGCCGTTGGACTTATTTCTTTAGGGTTGTTTGAAGTCTAAGGTTTATGCCAACAACCTCACGACAACCCACGCCACGCTTTGTAGGAGGAAATTGAGCGCTGTATGCTGTATCAACGAAATTCGTATGCGTATGTGCCAGCAAAGCCATGGCGGTAATTTATCTTATGTCTATTTCATATAACATAACCCTATACTGTATAGGTACTTTATGAATCAATAAAAAATTTACAATTTTTAATTAAAAACCTGTGTTTTCTAGCAAAATTAATTTTTGCATCAATTTTGGGACACCATTTATTTGGATAATCTGTTAATTAGTTAAATATTTCCAAAGTAAAACTTATAATAAAAAATACACCTATAATTAAAAAAAATATATTATGCACATATACGACATATCACTACAGGTGTTGATTAATGTATGTATATTTAGCCTGATAGCAAAATAATTTAGCTGAAGTGTTCATATTACCTGTATCTATAGGGCCAAGTTGTTGAGCTACATTGAAAATGTAATCAGCTGTCCAGAAATTGGGTATTTGTACAAATATTTTTCCTGTATCTGCAGGTAAATAGAAACCTAACTTATGTAATAGTAATAAAAATGGTTGATACTTCATAATGTTTGATTGCTCAGTTGTCCAAGGAATTACCGGAACTGGTAAATTTAATACTGTAAAATGTTTATGAAATTATATTATTTCTGAAATTAATTAAAAATTACTTACATACAAAATAGTATACTGTAGGTTCCATAATGTGATTAACGTCTGTAAATTCATCTACTTTACTTAGCACTAATTTTATAAAACACACTTCGATCAAAAGTTTTTGTAGCAACAACAAATATTTACTATTTTGCTTACACAGATAATCCCTTAAGATCCCTATATCACTTTCAAAGTGAATTTTATAGTCTTTCAGTAAACTTTCTTGAAAATTCTTGTTGCAACTTTCACTTGCAGGTGTCGATTGTTCTTTTTTTATTTGCGTATTGCTTCTAATTAATTCATTATACTCATCAAAACTGATTATATTTTGGTCTAGAAGTTCTTTGATTACAGCAAGCTGAGACTTCTGTTTTAAACCATTTCTCTCATATTTTTTTGTAATGTTGGCAATGGTATCACAAGATTTTTTACTTTGGTTGTAGTACTTTAAAAGGTTATCTTTTTCTTCTTTCGTCCACCTAAATAATATCAGTATTTCATCGAGGGAACTACACCTAAATAAAGTGAAAAAGCAATACAAAAATAAAAATTGATAAAAAATTAAATTAAAATAAATGTGGAACGTCTAACTTACTCTGATTCAGAATCGTTTTCTGAAGATAAAATCTCATTTGTGTCTTGGATACGATTGATGGAGATGGGCGCGTTACTTGAGTTCACGTATTGTGTTCCTGGTGTGTTAATGAATTTGTGTATCACATACTCTATTAAGTCTGACCAGTCCTTAAAGAAAAACCGCAGCTATAAAACATTTAGAATAACAATTTTATGTTATATTCATACATCACATATTTCATAATCAGTTTCCCAAATTTTAGAAAAAGTTTTTAAAATACTAGGTTGGAATAATGTTGGCACATTCTTAAGATCGCCTCCTATGTGATGCATCATTGTAAATATACAATTATTAACAAATTCGCCATTTTCCTTGAAATTTTCTAGCAATAATCCATACTGGCGCATTATTTCCACAGAGGCAAAACTGAAAAATATAATAAACTTAATTTACATCTTGAATATATACACATATTACTTAATGTAGCATATAAGATCCTAGCAATACACATAAAAAACAAGTTAACGGAACAAATGGAGGATATTGTAGGAGAATACCAGTGTGGCTTTAGAAGAGGAAGAAGTACGATTGACCAAATATTTACATTAAAGAAGATACAAGCTGAGAGTTTCGAATGCAATAAACCTACATTGGTATTATTTGTAGATTTCAAACAGGCGTATGACAGAATAAAAAGGACTATATAGTATAGTGCCTTAAAAGAACTAGGAATTCGTAGAAAATTGATACATGTGATAAAATTGACACTGGAAAGATCAGAAAATAGAGTACGAATAAACAATAAATCATCTGATAAATTTGAAGTTATGGAGGGAGTAAGAGAAGGTGATCCGTTGTCGTCAGTTTTATTTAGTCTATGTCTTGAAAAAATTATAAGGGATGCAAAAATTAATAGGACGGGTCTGATATATCAGAAAAACACCAATGCCTGGCCTTTGCTGACGATTTAGTTATAATGGCAAGAAGTAGGAACGAAATAAAAGAAGTGGCAAATAGATTGGAAGAGGAAGCTGGAAAAATGGGGCTGGTAATTAACGAGGACAAAACTAAGTTTATGAATTGGACGGATCAGGATTATAACAAAAATAGTCATTTAACAGTGACAACAAATAGGAATAAGTTATATAGATTTGAAGAAGTTGAGAAGTACACGTGCCTTGGCGCTGTGTTTACACGAAAACCAGAAGTAGCAGTGGAAATAAAAAATAGATTAATGGCAGGAAACCGATGTACGTGTGCTCTAAATAAATTACTAACAAATAAAATCATATCCAGAAAAGCGAAGGTGAGGATATATAAAACTGTTATTAGGCCGATTGTCATATATGGTAGTGAAGTTTGGACTCTAAGCAAAATGGAGCAAAACATGATGGAAGTGTGGGAAAGAAAGATATTGCGTAAAATATATGGAGGAGTTAAGGAAGGGGATATATGGAGAAGGCGGACAAATAAAGAATTGCAGGACTGTTACAACGAATCAAATATAGGAGGTCTAATTAAAGCACAAAGATTACGATGGCTGGGACATGTCCAAAGAATGTCAGAGAATAGAATCCCAAAAGTGATGTTAACCAGCAGGAAGGAAAAGAAGAGGAAGACGGAAATTAAGGTGGAAAACCGAGGTGGAAAAGGATCTAGCGTTAATGGGAATCAAGCGATGGAAAGAAAAGGCAATAAATAAGAAGATGTGGAGAGAGATAGGAAATCAAGCCATGGACCTTCTAGGTCTGTAGAGCTACTATATATATATATATAACCCACATCTGTTTATAATAATAAGTTTAAGGAATGTAAATGTACTTACTGTTTTAAATGTTCCGTCATAGTGTTTTGTTGGCTCTTTGATTTATTATCCAGAAACAATAAAAAATTATGATTTGTTATAATAAGATCTTGCAGATACTGTTTACTCTGAATATTTGGATTGTATTGTTTTAGTAAAAGAACAAATAACATTTTCAGGTCTTCCGCTTTACATATTTGTTCTTCTAATTTTGTTAAATATTCTTTGTCATTATCACTCAAGTGAATCATTTTTTGGTAAGTTTTTAGTCCTTGTAAAAATTCTCGTAATGCGGTTACCACCTGAAATATAAATTTCAGTAATAAATCCAATAAATACGTAAGCTAATCTAAAATACAGGATGTTTCTTAAGTAGAGGTCAAAAATCCAGGGGCGTATTCTGTGGCCAAAAATAAGGGGTTTTTATTAAATAAATGTGGGGTCTTAGGACAGCCATTGTCCAGCTACAGCGTGTCAAAAATTAAAAAAATATCAGTTTTTAATTTTTAATTTCTAAAACGCTTGAGATAATTTAACCAAATTTGATGTGCATATTTAGTATGATAGTAGGTATGAAATAAAAAATTATCAGCTTTAGAAACTTATCAGTCATGTTGGTATCATGGATCATTATTTGCCAAAAACAAATATAGCACCCTGTATTACAAATAAAATAGGTCATCATATGCGCCATTGTATTATATTCACTTTTTGTTTCTTTACACTTTTTTGTATTCCAAGCCGATTAACAACAAAATTGATTTATTTGATCAAGTGCATTTTTAGTACTTAAATTACTTAAACATATCTTAGAGAGGCTTTGCAAAACAATCATAATAAGAAAACCGTCATCTTATTTAATATTGTATATTGTCAAATTAAGCTTATTTTTTAAAAAGATTAAGTTTTAATAATGGCTTATGCATATTCAAATGCTGAAATGGCCAATATGGTTTACATTTACGGCCTTGCAGATGGAAATGCCACTGAGGCTAGGCGAATTTACAAGGAAAGATTTCCAACTCCAAATCCAAGAATGTTCAGAAATGTTTTTCAACGCATATCGGAGTCAGGCACATTTCAGAAAGGTTCAATTCTCTTTGAGCGTTAGAACGCCTAAGTTGGAAGAAGGTATTTTACACGAAATTGAAGGAAACCCAAATATTAGTATTATATTAGGAAGATCGCTGCAAATCTTAATGTGAATCATAAATTAGTTTGGTCCGTTCTGAAGCATCAATAGTTGTACTCGTATCACATACAAAGGGTTTAAGCCTTACTGCCGAAAGACTATCCCGCTCGATTTTACCACTCGATTTTGCAAAAAATTGAATAAAATATTGACTTTACCGCTAGCATATTGTTTACCAATGAAGCTAATTTTTGCAGATATGATATAATAATGAACATCCACAATAAACACGTTGAAAACCCTCATGCCATAATGGAATCTCTATTTGAACATCATTTTTCTTTGAATGTAAGGGTGGGCATTATTGGAAATTTTCTTGCTTGGCCTTACTTTTTACCTAGAACTTTAACCGATGCTTCTTACAGACATTTTATTGAAAACGTTTTATCTGAACTACTTGACGATGTTCTCTATGCGCTAAGATAAATAATGTGGTTTACGTACGACGGGGCTCCCCCACATTTTAGTTTGACTGCTTGTGAATTTTTAAATGAAAGATTCGGTAATAACGTGATTAGACGAGGCACTCAAGAACCCTTTTGATTTTTTTGTTTGAGGATATCTCAAGACATTAGTTTACAAGGTTCACATTGAATATGAGGAGCACTTACGTGAACAAATTATAGCTGGTTGTGATGTGATAAGAGCTACTTAGTCGAGGAAATAAAGCACTAAAAACGGCCTAACCTCTGAATTCTGTGCAGTAAGATGGATTGTGATACGGTTTTTTGCATTCGATTCGTTAGAGCGTCCAGAAAGTTTGTGACCCTATGTGGTCAATGAGAAATGAAAATTGCATCGGTGCATAAGAAAAATGCATTTTTAGAATCGCATCTTGAAGAGTTAAAATATGAAAAATTTACAACTCGGAAAATATTGACGGAAATGAATTCAATTTTACTGCTCGGGGGTTCTTGGGGTCGCTGAAGACGAATATTACGACGGCAACGGTCTCCGAGGTACCTAGTGCCCAGGGTGGCCGGTTTCCACGTCGTCTCCTGGAGTTTTGTGGAAATTCGTTATAAACTTAGCCGAAACTCGTTACCTCGGGGTTTTTGGGGTCACTCAACACGAATATCACGACGGCAACGGTCTTCGAGGTACTTAGTGCTCCAGGGTGGCTGATTTCCACGTCGTCTCCTGGAGTTTTGAGGAAATTCGTTATAAACTTGGCCGAAACTCGTTACCTCAGGGTTTTTGGGGTCGCTCAACACGAATATCACGACGAATTTTTAGAAAACGTATTTTTTGTAATGAATAAATGTATTTTTATAAAAAAAATAATTAGGAATTAAATAGTTGTCACAGAAACCAGCCATCCTGGGTACTAGGTACCTCGGAGACTGTTGCCGTCGTGATATTCGTGTTGAGCGACCCCAAAAACCCCGGGGTAACGAGTTTCGGCTAAGTTTATAACCAATTTCCACAAAACTCCAGGAGACGACGTGGAAACCGGCCACCCTGGGGCACTAGGTACCTTGGAGACCGTTGCCGTCGTGATATTTGTGTTGAGCGACCCCAAAAACCCCCAGGTAATGAGTTTCGGCTAAGTTTATAACGAATTTCCACAAAACTCCAGGAGACGATGTGGAAACCGGCCACCCTGGAGCACTAGGTACCTCGGAGACCGTTGCCGACGTGATATTCGTGTTGAGCGACCCCAAAAACCCCCGAGTAGCAAAATTGAACTCATTTCCGTCAATATTTTTCGAGTTATAAATTTTTCATATTTTAACTCTTCCAGATGCAATTTTAAAAATGCATTTTTCTTATGCACCGATGCAATTTTCATTTCTCATTGATCACATAGGGTCACAAACTTTCTGGGCGCTCTAACGAATCGAATGCAAAAAACTGCATCACGATTCATCTTACTGCACAGATTTCAGAGATTCAGTGCTTTATTTCCTCGACTAACTCCTGGAATTTTTACACCTATTCGAGCTGCAATTTCAAGAAGATCTGAAGCATCTATTTTGGCTGAAGGTGGACATTTGCAACATTTATTGTAATAAATCATAGTAAAGTAGTTCCATTGTTGTTAATCGGTATGGAATACAAAAAAGTGTAAAGAAACAAAAAGTTGAAATAATACAATGACGCATATGATCTATCTTATTTGTAATATTATACAGGGTGAAATATATATTTTTTTGGCAAATAATGATTGATGATACCCACACCTCCGCCACTGGTAAGTTTCTAAAGTTGGTAATTTTTTGTTTCATACCTCCTGTCATACTAAATATGCACACGGAATTTGGTTAAATTATCTCAAACGGTTTAGAAATTAAAAATTAAAAACTATTTTATTTTTAATTTTTGACGTGCTGTAGTTGGACAATAGCTGTCCTAAGACCCCACATTTATATAACAAAAAAATCATTATTTTTGGCCACAGAATACTCCTCTCGATTTTTGACCTCTACTTAAGAAATACCCTGTACCTATACTTAAAACATATTGATATTAAAAAATGCTGATGAGTACTAAATAGTATTAATTCAAAAAATTAATAACTTACCAAATGTAGTCGCCGTAAACATGGTTTTATATCAATATCTGGAATAGTACAACTGATTTCTAGTTCTTCATAGACCCAAACTCCTTGAAATACTAGATACGATAATGTGTCATATGATAATACTGGACTTATATGTTCCGGATCTAATTCCAGTTGCGTAGCAAATTTTAAAAAATACGTGACTAACCAGAAAAAATGCGATGTATCTATTGCTATGTGGATATTTGTTAGTAATTGAGTACGAAGTTCTTTGATCAGAGTACCATAACCTTTTAATAGAAAATCCACTGTAAATTCCTTTAAGATATTTGAAATATCATCATCAGTAGGCAAATGATGCATTAAGCCTTTCATGTTAATGCTAAAATGATTAATAATTAGAAACATTATGTATTGATAATAATAATAATAANAACTGGAGGAGGAACAGAGGATGCAGGCAGGGCCATCGTGGTATATGGACGTAGCAAACCTAAGACGAGATGGCTGCTGAGCCCTAAACCAAATGGTGGGGCCATTGCAGACTTAGGAAGCATTTAAGTTTAATAGAAACTGAGGAGGACCCTTCATGAACGAAATGTGGAGTAGGGGAGGACACCCCTGTCCACCTTCTGGGACACTGTGCAGCCTTTGGGAGGTTAAGACATAAAGTCTTTGCTGCTAAAGAGCTGCAAAGGGGTTGAGGTGGGGGACCTTCCATGGACCAAAATCCTGGCGTTCATCAGGGTACCCCATAGGTTCGAGGAGGGTCAGATGCAGATAGTGGACAGGTGATGGGACGGTGGGGCAGGCAAAAAGGGCCCACCTGTGGCCTACTTCCCAGGCTGAGGCCGCCCCCTTCACTACTACTATTTTTGGTCTAATATTTCTACTCTTAGTTATATTCAACTCTACCATTGACTGATATCTGTGTTATTTTAATATTTAATTAATGATTCCTTTATGCCTTTATTTTCATATAAAAACAAATTATTGAAGATAAAGTTGATTATTGCAATTTAAAGAATACATACATATTGGTTTTGCTTCTTTTTACAAGCTTTTTTCGCCTCAATTCCTTTTTTTCTAAAACTGTAGTAACTCTGAATTTTCCATTATATCTGCTTTTTTGAAAGCTGTGTGGTTTTTGATGGACAGGTTTTTGCTGCGGTTGATCATCCTCGTTGCTGGAAGTTGATATTGACTCTTGATTTTCTATTTGAGTTACATATCCACAGTCAGATATTTCACTTTGGGAAGACTGGCACATATAGGATATCTTTTTATTTGTGGAATTTTGATTACATAGTTGTAACTGAAATTGTTGTGGCTCATTTTCGTTAGACTGAAAGAGAGAATGTTAATTGACGTTTTCCATAGTCAATATTAAGTTAGGAGCCTACCTCCAAGCTGTGACCCATAGAAGAAATACCACTACTAGTACTGGTTTCAGTTTCTGTACTTTTGTTTCGTTTCATATTTGCTAAAGTTTTATTTTTATTTTGCACTACTCTCACTACGTCTGTTATGCTGCTTCTTCTTTCACAATTATTATTACCCTTACTGTGTTTATTTCTGTCATTACCTCCAGTATCGCTTGAATCAGAAGTCGGATCAGATGTAACGACTGGGGATGAATCATCACTGCCCTGATCGGGAGGAGAAGTATTGCTTTCATTGTCTTCAGAGCTGTCACTATATGAAGCCTCAAGCCAAAGATTAAGAAGTTTTTGCAGTGTACCTACATGTTGATCTTTGTACATCAAAGCTATTAACTGGACCATAGTTACACTCCAATACATCTACGAAATAAATATATTAATTATTGCAATTAATAGTACCTTTTTTAATGAAAATAAATAATTTGATTTTAAATATTTGTAAAATTATAATTCTACTGGATATATCTGCGATAATGGTAAAATCATATTTTCAGTTGACAGTTAACAAATAGTTGCAAGGAGAAATCTATGTACTCACCCTTTGTGGACATGACAACAAATATATAATGATTTTGTCGATGCTTTGAGTAAATAAATTCCAGATTATTTGATTCTGCATACTTGAATTGGTCAGAGGAGTATTGGAATTAATTGTTTTATTTTCTGGTATGTGTAAAATATTCGTCAGCAATAATAAGCAATTGTTTATGCTATGACATTGATCAAGGTTCAATTCCGAACCATTTTCTATAATATGTTTCATGTGATCTACCACAGCTTTAGTACTTCGTCCATCTGTAAATGCTTCTTTACTTGTGATTAGGAGCCGATTTATTTCAAAAATTGTGTGTCTCCCCATATCAGTGCGAGACATACCTTCTATTGATAATAAATATTCTACGGGTATTGTTAAATTTCCTAATATTTTAATTGTTGTATCAATAATTTTTGATGCGTTTGTTATCTTTGTGTTATCTTTTACATATAGCAGAATTGGGATCAAATGTTTTCTAATATTCTGTCCAAATCCGATAGCTCTTCGAAATGTGCGTAGAGTACAGTCTTCTGTGGCTAGTTTTTTGAGAATTTCTTCCAATATTTCTAATAAATAGTGAAATATTATTCATTGCTAAAGAAATAGAAAATAATCTTACTTAAACAATTATCATTAATAGTGAAGACGTCACCGTTTTGTACACACAAAGAAGAAAATTTGTCCTGTATTGGATTTGATTTAACCCAAGCCATTTTGAATCAGTTGCAGAACAGTTAATCTGGAAGAGTTGGAAAAGTATATAATTTTAATAATTTTTTTGACATTATTGTTTCGCATTTTAAGTTTTGAAAGTAGATTTTCGGAAAATATCATTTATACTTTCATGACATTTTTAGAGCTATAGAAATATAAGGGGCATTTTATTACTTATTTACATATACAGGGTGCCCCGTTCATATTTAGAAAAAAAATGTGTGCAAGTTCCTCATGGAAAAATAATAGGGGTAGTTCATATTAAGTTTTTTTCTTAAACGCCCTGTTTTCGAGATATAGTGTGTTGAAGTTGTTACTTTCCAAATGGTTTTACTTAATTATCTTTAAATCGGCTAAAGATAAAACTGTCAAAATTTGTACACGAGTAAATATCAACTGTGCGTTAAGAATAATGGGCAAACGGTTTCTTTCTGAAAAGCAGTGTCGCCGATACAGGTAATTGGAGGGGTACAATCGAAAAAAAATATGTCGAATGTCAAAATTTATTACATTTCTAAATGGTTCTGTAAGCTCTAAAGCATACTACAAAAAAACGGTATACTTGTCGAACTTCGGCAGCATGTATCATTTTCGAGAAAAATGAAGTTGCATAAAAGCAAACGGGCGACAATTTCAGCATGTCTCCGAGTCTGTTTCCTAATATTTTTCTGTTCTTATCACTTTTTTTAACAATTCACTCCATTCAACAATTGTTTATTTTAGTAATGGTAGTGTAGTAGTTTATAAAATCTAAAATAGATAATTGATTATCATAATCTGTTTATTTTAATTTACTTTTTTAAATGTTAGTTTACAACAATCTGAAATTTAAAATAAATTTCATTTTTTTTAGTTAATAAAATGTTTTACAATTTAACTGTTTCAAGTGATACGTAAGAAATTATAATTATAGTCTTAAATGCAAATACTGTTGGTAGCTAAATGTCTTCAGCTCGTTCATTCTGTACAAATTTTGACAATTTTATCTTTAGCCGATTTAAAGATAATTAAGGAAAATCATTTGGAATGTAACAACTTCAACATACTGTATCTCGAAAACAGAGCGTCTAAGAAAAAAACGTTACATGAACTACCCCCATTATTTTACCATGAGGAACTTGCACACAAGTTTTTTTGAAACATGAACGGGACCCTACAAATACATTAACATAACTATTACTAGTATATTTTCCAATATTTTATATGACTAAATAGGTCTGATAAATATCAAATATAAACAAAAATTAAAATAATACCTCCT
>NW_019416358.1:18741-47364 GCF_000390285.2 Anoplophora glabripennis
ATAATGATAATGATAATGATAATGATAATGATAATGATAATGATAATTATAATGATAATGATAATGATAATGATAATGATAATGATAATGATAATTATAATGATAATGGTAATGGTAATGGTTATGGTAACGGTAATGGCAATGGTAATGATAATTACAATGGTAATGGTAATGGTAATGTTAATAGTAATGGTAATGGTGATGGAATGGTATTGGTAACGGTAATAGTAATAATGGCCAAATTCTTCAGTTTTCAATTTTTATTTAAGCTTTTTTAATACGCATCCATGATTCCTGTAAACAATTTAATAAAAGAGATAAAATATATCGATACCATACCGGCAAAACATCGTAAGTGACAATTATTAGGTTATTGACATTTTTTTTGTTATTGGAGCTATCTTATGTGTAAGATTATACTGGCAAAATATCGTATCTAAAATTAAAGTGAAAATGCCAAAAAACCGCTAAATTTCTTTATCGTAAACGACGTTTATATTTCGTCCAAATCTTTTATAACTTACGAAAATATCGTACGCCTATCAAGGACCGGTAGAATATCGTAACGTCAAGTCACATGTTACAGTTATTTGTCAGTTACGATAGACATTTCTACTTTAGTGTTGGTGACGTGGAACAATCAAAAAGCACGTAAGTGACATTTTTTTTGTTACTTTGCTGATTTAAGTGAAATATTTTGCTTTATTTTTTATTAAAAACCGCACCGTGTGGGCACCATCTGAATGGGCAACAATTATAGGAAATGCGAGAATTAATGCATTCAAGTCAGTTGAGGGAGAATCTATAAAAATTACTCAAATTCGAAGTGTTTATTTGGAAAAGAATAATCCTAACGTTATTATTCGTATGACAGTTCAGATATAAAAATAATCAAATCAAAAACAAGGGCAGTTTGAAGACTAAAAAACTATATACTAAAAAATTATGTGTTACTCCAATAAAGAAAAAAAATTTGGAAGATCTCTGTATAAAAAATGTAATTCCTAGAAAATATCACCAAGAGTTTTGATATAAGACAAAATACCCGATGCACTACCTGAAACTGACCAAAAAGATGAAGTAGAAGAGCAAGAAGCCTGATAAAATGAAACTTAATTCTAAAAATTAAATAAATAATTCTGTAAAAATTATCATTCTACTGTCTCTTCTGCCAAACCAATACAAAGAAAAAACTGTTTTGTATTTTGTTGTTTCTATGTATTTGAATTAAAAAATAAAAAAAATATCACATGACAGTGTTTTATTATAGCACAGCGTAAGTTCCAAAGTATTACTAACAAAGCATCGTATGATACACACATATGATAAAACTTTCACTGTTGGATATATTTGATACCGGCAAAGTATCTTAAGCGCCTGCCGCAACAAGGTAAAAAGAAATTCAAAACTAAAATTTCATTTATTTAAAAAATATGTGAAAAAAATGAGCACACCAAATTTTGTAAGATTACAACGAAAAATTACTGAAATTATTCAAAAAACGTTTCTGCTGTTTTGCTCTATATTACATATGATGTTTTGCCGGTAAGGTATCGATATACTTCTTTCTATTACTTCTGATAGGTAGTCAAATTCTTGTAAAGCTTATTTTTATTTTTTTTTTCTCATGGATATAGATGTTTATATGTTTGTAAGAAAATTATAAAATAAAAAGTTGTTAAATAATTTCTAAGCTGTCTACCACGGCGGCGGCGGCGGCGGCGACGGCGACGGTTGAGGGTAAGACTTTTTAAAACTTTGCAATTTTCTATTTCAGGTCTAAAGGTCAGTACCTATCCATTTGTTGCGTTTCCGCGTATCGTATAGCCCTTCCCGTTCGTTCATTGACGAAACAGTGCAACACAGTATCAATATATTCTCGTTACTACCACGGCGTATCCGTATCAAATGCGTGAACAGAATTACGATACTAACGGAACTAAGGCTGTGTTCAGCGAATGGTTGGACCAGTTAAAGTCGTTCAGCGGACAAATATTTCGTTGGTCAGCCCAATCAGCTGATTGGGAATATTGGGCAGATTTTAATAGAGTTACTAAAGGCCGTTCAGCGAATTGTTTGATTAAAGAAGTTTGACAGAACTATTCCGACCATTTGCTGAACGCCTAAGTTTAGCTTTTTTTGTCTCTACGTCTACCCTACATCGCACAATGCGTAGGTACATTTAAATAAATAGCAGCAGCCGCGTACATTTTTATTAATTTTTGAAAATGAATCGATACGGATGTTTTGGATACTAAATGAGTTTATATTTCCGATAAGTTTCCATGAAGTTGTCGTCTTTACTCCCCTCCATAATTATGTACAAGACCACAATATACCACAGTATCCATTGATACCCAATGATAGGATACGTAGATACGCTACAAACGGATGTCGGCCTTAAACCGATTAAGTGACGTAACAACCCGCATGAAAATTGTTTAACCACTGTTTAACTGTTAGGACAGTCTGATTTGAATAAATAAAAGGAAATTTTGTTTTTCATTTTCTACTGTCAAAAACAAGATGCATCTATGCATAAGTTCATTAATTCGTTTTCAGAGTCTGCTTATTCAGAATGGAATTTATAAAAATTTTATCATCTCCTAGGTAGTATAAGGAAAAAACTATGAAATTAGGGTAGTATAATTGTTAATTGTCAAACGTTTAAAATTTTTCGTTTTGTAAAAAACAGTCTTTTATGGGAATGGCGCCTTTAAGATACTTTAAATTTTCTATTAGAAAAGTAAAAGGAGTGTATAAAATATCCAAAGTTATAATTGTTGTAGTTAAACAGGATGACTACTAAATAAGATGATTAACTGTTCCTATTTAGTCGAAACAAGTTTGACATTTTGATTTAATAGGTACCTACCGATTTATTGTAATTTGTATAACAGTATGGTCCTTTTATCTTCAATATCTCATACAGGATGCGCCACGACCACGTATATTTAGAAATATATTAGTAAGATAATGATAGGACAAGAAAATCCACCTAAACAACAAAATTGTTGAAATACAAGCATTCTTTTAATTTTTCACAGTTAAAGATCACGGAGAATATGGGCACCAATGTAAACATCGGACTGTACCTTTCCCTTTTGTCGAGAATTTTGTTAATAATATTCAATAATTATGATTAATTCATGTGTCATAAAAGCATTCTGCGGGGTGTATACGCGATTTTCTATATATTCAACAGGTGCATAAAGTTCAGGAAATGTAATGATACAAGTAAAAATATTCTTTTTTCCTTATTCTGAATGTATTGTCACTGGTACAGTGAAGAGATATTGTTTCTAACTTGTTTAGATCTTCTAAAACTTCGTCAAAAGACTGTTATAAATTCACTGAAAATCACGCATATTAACGACCCCCTTAATGAAAATGTTTCCGATTCCTTACCATTATACCATAAATAGTTTTCCACTTCTTTTTTATTCAAATGGAAGAGCCTTCATATTGGAGCAGATTTGGAGCAACTACAAAACTATTAACAAAAAGCATGTTGCATACTTCTACAGCTAAACTCAACTGTTTCGGAGATATTTACTGTTTGTTGACAGCTGAAATGGTCTAAAATAATCTCCATAACGTTTTTTGTGTGGTAGATGAAGTCCTAAGTTCAAAAATCATAATAGTAAGGAACTGGAAGCAGCCAAATTTCCATTGAAGAGAAAATTTCGTACATCCGTACACAAATTTTCAGCTTTCAATTTAGATTCTTGCCTTACACCAAAATTCATCGCAGCACACACTATAATCCCTATATATTACAATTTGTGGTCACAATTGTAAAAAAAAAACGTGTCAGAGCAATGTTTCTTTTCGTTGTCGTGAAAATCCCGACGACCCTATTTTGTATCTAGCGAAATCATTAATCAATTTCTGAAAAATTTGAGTTACTTATCACTTCTCTGTATGCTTTAACTTAAAAAATAACGTATTCAGTGACATAATTTCTAATGTAAATCAAAATGTATTTTTTTGGAACCTTCTAATAATATTATTAGAAAAAATTGTTTACAATGTTGCTAATTTCACAAGTTTTTATTATTTTGTTTTAATTTTCCACATTTTCAAAAGTACCGACTAAAATGTTTGATGTATTTCCGTTTATCTTCGCATGTCGTTTTCTGATTAATTTTTGATTACTAATGAATTTTCTGTAGAAAGTAATCTAGATATAAATAAGTGCATTTACTAATATCTGTTAACTTAAATCATTAATAAAATATTTTAACGCATATACATTTAAGGTGATGAATTTTTTTATGTATAGTGATATATTATATTAATAATTTATAAGAAATAGTAACTCATATAGGTATATTTTTGAGTATACTTACTAAAACAATATAAGAAGTTGAAAATAACTACTAGAAGATTCACTGCATTTAATTTGCAAATAAACAAGGCGCACTGTACCACTTCACTTACACCATCTAATCTTCGAATAATGTTTGTCTAAAGGACTTGAGTAATGTCCTTGTTATCTTGCCATTGCATTTACTTTCTTTTACCGTTATTTCTGCATCATAATCATAATAAATCCCGTTATAACGGTATATGCATTACCTCACCCTTATGTTTGTTTACATTTGTTTAATACAGGTATAATATGCGGCGAATACAGTTAGAATACCATAAATGTGGGCCGGTCTCTCGTGAATGTATCGAGATTCATAAAAAAAATGTTTATAGAATTTTCTATATAATGCAACTAGTAATTGAACAAGTTACACTCAGCGTCATAATAAATGTATTATATGAAATTTTCAGCTTACAATTATTTTTCTAGAAAGGTGTTTTCCAAACTTTTTTTTAATAATTTTAGATAATGTGTGCAATATGCAATTTGCTATGTGTATACAGGCTGTCTACTATAAGAGGGCCACTCCTACATATGCAAGTCAAAATTCTTTATATGTTTTTTGTTGCATTTTTTGAGGCCTTGATGCTCGTAAAAAGAGATCCATGGCCAACTTTGTGAGTAATCATAAAAAACCGGAAAAGTACAGAAAGTTTAGGGCCGTCTAACTTTTTGATTTTAAGAGATAGAGAAAACTTATTTTAATAAAATTTCATGGCAAAATTGATATCTTTCACCTAGTGTAAACAAATTTTTGAAGTATCGTATGTACATGTTGCCTTTATTTTTTATATTTATTACATTTTTTATAATTTTAGTATCAAAAATGTAGATTAATGTAGAAATTGTTTTAAACATGCCTACTACAAACAATTTAATGAATATAATGTATTTCTGTTAAACAAAGAATGTGCAATATCTGGCACCCATCATAGAAGTAAGATCCTATGATTTTGGTATCAACAATTCTAATCCGAACGTTTACTGATAACCTTTGTTGAAATGCAGTTTATCCGTGCCAATGTAAATTACCATTAGTCCATCAAAAAATCCATTGTTGCAAAAATTAGACACATCTGACCAGGTGATTCTTCTGCATATAAAAAAATTTTTCTTTCTTGTCACTACTTACAGAACCCTAATCTCCTCGGTTTACCTTCCATCAAGAGATGCACTTTTTTCGCCTTATAACATTTGGAACCAATTTTTCGTAATATCCTTCTCTACATTGCAGTTTACTTCAATCTCTCACTGTTTATTCTCATTTTTCCTATTTACATAATTTAAAATTCTGTTAACATAACCTATTTTATTAACAACACCTTATTTTATTGCCTAGTTCTTCTTAAGATATCCATATCGGCGAAGGTTTTCAATATATTACATTTCTCAATATGTGAAAATATCGTTATTATTTAAAATGAACAGCAACAATTTTTAAATCAACAGTTATGTATACACTATAACAATAAACAATTTTTTAAATGGTAACATTACTGGGATAACACATTTGTTTTCATAGCGTGTTACATTTAGCGTAAGCTGCTTTGTCTGTGCAAGACCAATGTTAAAGGCTCAATTTTTTCTAAAGTAAAAAGCCAATATTATAAAATAATGTGAAAAGAAAGTCTGTATTTTGCTTAAAAGATGTACATTATATTCATTAAATTTTTTGCAGTTGACATGTATATAACAATTTCTACGTTAACAGGAAAATGTTTACATTTTTTATACCAAAATTGTAAAATATGTAATAAATATAAAAGATAAAGGCAATCTGTAGTATATCGCATGAAATAGGAAAACACAAGCAATTTTTTGTAGCCATAGAATGCTTCGATGACAATTTTTTTTTGCCAGTATAGAGGGCGTAGCAAATTACATAATACTTAAATCTGTTTGCACTAGGTGAAATATATTAATTTTGCCATGAAATTTTTTTATAATTATTCACAAAGTTGGCCATGGATCTCAAATTTGTTTTCACAAGCATAAAGGCCTCAGAAAATGCAATAAAAAACATAAAAAGATTTTTGACGAGCGTTATATATTAAGCGAGATACATAGTAATAGCCCTCTTATAGTAGACAGCCTGTATAATATATCGTTTCAGCATATGTAGTACTAAAAAAAAATATTTTTCATAATATATCCAGTACGGACAAAGACCATACCTAGCACATTTTGTTAGAAAAATGTGATTTTCTTCGAAACACAGATTAAGAAAAACTCAAGAATAAATTTTCTTTAGAATTAAAATCTGCGTCAGAAAATGCGTTTTTAATGCAATGTAATTCAACGCAGGACTATATTATTATTTTTTTCAAATTTATAGTACGCGTTACCTATATCTGCCGCTACCAGAAAAGTGAAAAACCATAAAGTCACTATTTTTTCAAGTATTAGTATTATTACTTCGTAGTTATTCAGATCTAATCTGACTCACTCTGTATAAACACGTATAATTTTATTTCTCTTGGGTAAAAATATGAGGCATGCATGCATATCGAAATCTAAACATCTGTGTAAAAACCTAGAAAGGAAACCGATAGATAATATCGTGAGAAACTAAATAATAATAATAATAATAATAATAATAATAATAATAATAATAATAATAATAATAATAATAATAATAATAATAATAATAATAATAATAATAATAATAATAATAATAATAATAATAATAATAATAATAATAATAATAATAATAATAATAATAATAATAATAATAATAATAATAATAATAATAATAATAATAATAATAATAATAATAATAATAATAATAATAATAATAATAATAATAATAATAATAATAATAATAATAATAATAATAATAATAATAATAATAATAATAATAATAATAATAATAATAATAATAATAATAATAATAATAATAATAATAATAATAATAATAATAATAATAATAATAATAATAATAATAATAATAATAATAATAATAATAATAATAATAATAATAATAATAATAATAATAATAATAATAATAATAATAATAATAATAATAATAATAATAATAATAATAATAATAATAATAATAATAATAATAATAATAATAATAATAATAATAATAATAATAATAATAATAATAATAATAATAATAATAATAATAATAATAATAATAATAATAATAATAATAATAATAATAATAATAATAATAATAATAATAATAATAATAATAATAATAATAATAATAATAATAATAATAATAATAAGCAATAATAACACATAGTAATAATATTCAATAATAGAATAAAGACGTGTGTATAAAGACAGGTACCTATCTAAAATATATGTATAGTACAACATTTTATAAATTTGATACATTTGTAAGAAACAAGTTTTTACTAGTATATTTTAGTTTAAAAGGGAAAATGTGAATTAAAGAAAATGAAAATGAAGATTGATCTAGCTGTAGTGCATAAAATCTCTTTTCTGCATATTTGGTACTAACATTTACGTCATATTTGTACAATTCCACATTTAAAATCTTGAAAACTATTGTTATTTACAATTACAATTATATTTTCTATACATGTATTTTTAAGACTCTTGTTATGTCTTACATAATTTATTTACTTTGTGGAAAATGCAACATTTATTCATATAAAAATAATTTCGCATAATAGAGAATGGCGGAAAATTAAGGCATGTTTTTGATATGTAAACAAAACACTTGAGACATTTTACTTTATTAGTTCGTATACATAATCTAAGGCGGAAACTTAGTGTGTATGGAAAAACAAAGGTGTCTCACATATTAAAGATCGTACAAAATTATGGTGGTTTAAAACTATTAATAATTACGACATTTCAAGAGCTGTTTTGGATCTAAACATTTCACATCGTTCATTAAAAAAATAAAAAATGTAGGACATATTCTTTCTAAGATGAAAGCCTCTATAATAAGTCCTCTACGCAGCTCTAAATTTATTTTGGCCTTAAATATTCCTCTGATAAGTTATGAATGTTTGAATTATTTTTCGGTACCTAATTTAAGGAGGCCTTCAGTTGGAACATGAAAATTATGGCGTGTCGTTAAAAAAAACACTTTTATATTTAGGACAAAAATATTTTACATTTGTAAGGTCGAGTCCAATATCCTTTTTCGAATACCGACATTTTCAATTTTCATCTTAGTGGAACGAATACCTTTCTCTCTCAATTTTCATACTAATAAATCTGCTTTTGTTTTTCGCAGTTTTTGAGATATGATGACAAAGAAAAAAATTGAGATATTTTTTATAGTTAAAAACATTGTTTATTAAAAAGTTAAATTTAATTTAAAATAACAATTTGTAGGGATTTTAAGAAAGCATATCATAAATCACGGGACATCCTGAGGCAAGGCTATGTCTTATAAAATAACCTAAAAAAGCATTTGATAGTATTGGAATTGTGGTGTGTGTATTGGAAGAAGTGTTGAATGAGAACTGCTTTAAATGAGCAGCCATATCCATTAATACATAATTTTTTTTATACGATTTTTTAAATTCGATTAAAAAATCTTCATTATGTTTTGATTTCTGTAGTTTATATCCAGATATCCTCAACTATTGAGATTGTTGGCAACTTATTTTAATTATTTAAAGAAGCTTTCATTTTAGATATACAAGGTGTTTCGCGTAAGAACCGACACAGAGCAGGGACATGTAGGGTAGACTGGGCCAAAAAAATCGACTATTTTGTTTTTGAAAGATATATCGAGAATATTCAGAATGATGAAAAAAAATATCGTGAGAGCTTGAGCTCTTAAGTTTTAAGAGGTCTATCATCGCTAGTTTCGATTTTTTATTCCTGATCCCATTTTTGCGTCAAAACTGCCAAACTAGTCCAGGCAAGTTAGAACAAAATCACCCAGAATACGGAAATTTTTTTCTGACGAACCGTTCGAGTTGCGGTTTTCGGCATTGTCTTCGGAAAAATATCAGGAAAAAAGTCTATATATTACATTTTGGGGCTGGATCGAAACTGCATTGCGGGTGCATAAAGTGCATCAATTTTTACGATTTTTCTAAAAATGGTAAAAATTGACTAAAAGTTGTAGAAATTTGTATGCACGAGTTTTCGGAGTAGGAGATTCCGAATCTGACCCTGAAAAATATGCCCAATGGCCCTGGAGCGGGGGGCCTTCTGTAAAACATCGAATAGCTGAGTAATTGCCTTCAAAATCCCCACTCGGGGGTTTTTGGGGTCGGGGATTTCGATTCTGACACATAAACTTATGTCCGACGCCCCTGCCTCCCCAGGGGGGCAAAGGGGGGCTTTCTGTAAAACATCGAGTAGCTGAGTAATTGCCTTCTAAATTTCTACTCGGGGGTTTTCGGGGTCGGGGATTCCGAATCTGACACTGGAAAATATCCATTAATCTTAGCTTGTCTATCACTGAGAAAAATTGTCGTAGAATTGGAGAAATCCTGGACAATCCGTTCCCAAGAGACACATTTCGTTAAATCAAAGAAATATTCCTTAAAACCGAAGAATATTTCATGGATCATGGATTTTCAAAAGAATCTCTTGGGCCCGTGCGACTGCGGATAATGCATAACAATTAGGCGACAAAATCCGATTATCGACAATGCAGATCTTGTGGGTGCAGGAAGCATGGAATTACATGCACAATTGCATGTACAAATTGTTTTGGAACCAACTGTTCCAATCCTGAAATAGTCGAAAATGTAATAGATGATAGTGATGGAGACAGTGATGGCAGTACTGATGATGAAAATTGTGATTGATAGTGAAAGTGTTAGATAAACATATGATAGTAGTTGTCTCACTAATTGCCTTGCAAATAAAAAGAAAATTGGTTCTCAGAATAAAGTGGATTCTTTTCGACTCATTAATTTCCTGTTAGTTTTTCTTACCCTTCTTGTCTAATCTCTGTAAATTTACGTGTGTTACAATGTAAAGATAAGCCTACAAGATCATGGTTGGTAAGCGGGTGGAGCAGTTTTATTGCAAAAATCTGATGTGCCTTTCGATGTTTTCCAGAAAGCCCACCCCACGGGCGTCTGGCATACTTTTTAGTGTCAGAATTGGAATCCCCGAACTCAAAAACCCCGAGTGGAAATTTAAAAGGCAATTACTCAGCTATTCGATGTTTTACAGAAGCCCCCCCCCTTGCCCTCTGGGGGCTCCAGGGGCGTCGGGCATACTTTTCAGTGTCATAATTGAAATCCCTGACCCCAAAAACCCCCGAGTGGAAATTTACAAGGCAATTACTCAGCTATTCGGTGTTTTACAGAAGGCCCCCCTTGCCCCCCCCCTGGGGGGTCCCAGGGGCGTCGGACATACGTTTCACTGTCAGAATCGAAATCCCCGACCACAAAAACCCCCGAGTGGGTATTTAGAAGGCAATTACTCAGCTATTCGATGTTTTACAGAAGGCTCCCGCTTGCCCCCCTGGGGGGCCCCAAGGCCGTCGGGCATATTTTTCAGGGTCAGATTCGGAATCTCCGACCCCGAAAACTAGATTTCTACAACTTTTAGTCAATTTTTACCATTTTTAGAAAATTCGGAAAAATTGATGCACTCCAAGATGCACTTTATGCACCCGCAATGCAGTTTCGATCCAGCCCCAAAGTGTAATATACATATAGACTTTTTTCCTGATATTTTTCCGAAGACAATGTCGAAAACCTCAACTCGATCGGTTCATCAGAAAAAAATTGCTGATTAATTGTCTAACTTGCCTGGTCTAAACCATCGAGGTAAACAAAATTTATCTACATATTTTTGAAGGAAACTGAATGCCCTACAAAAATGGTCTGATTGAAAATTTTCGACAGACGCGCCGTTTCCATGTAATCAAGCCTTGAAAATTGATATGTTTTTTCGATTTGACTTTTTAACTTTGGAATTTTGTAAATAACGAACAAATTAATATCTAAATAAGAACAATACAGACAAGGAAATTTAATATTCTACAAAAAAGGTCTCTTAAACATTTTTGCATAAATTTATTCCTTCAAAAGTTATTCACGATTAAAGTTGAAGTAAAAATTAAATTTTAGTTTTTTCGATTTGAACCCAATTTTTTTCACTCAATGGAACACATTGATATTATACATCATCGACAATTATTACTCTATCAATATAATCACCAAAAATATCCAAAATTCATAATATATTGAAATTTATTCTCGCTCAATAGCTATTTACTTAATAAGTCTTTTTATTCCCTTTCTGATTATATGTAATCTGTGCGACTTTTATGGATGCTTTCTTGGATTTTAACATAATTGTAGTGTATGTAGTTACAGTAATTCTATAATGTATATCCATTGGATGTAAACTGTATTGACTTTTATGGGTGTTGCCTATATTTGTATTTTTATTGTTTTTGTTGTCTTTATAACCTATATTTGTATTGACTATTCCTATACAAATGTAATATTGTCTTAACGGAAATAAATTACAGTGCAACCTCTTTAATCCGAACACCACATTGCCAGGCATTGTTCGTATTATAGAATCGTTCGGATTATCGAACATACTATAAAGATTTATACATATATGTATACTATTATGTAAGTACATACACATTTTATTATAACAATATAAATATAAATCGTATAAGATACATAAAACTTATATAAGGTAAAACATAAACATGTAGTTACATATACATATATGTATTATTTTACGCTTTTCACATTTTTTATTTTTCTTCCTTCCAAAAAAACTCCAAAATTGTTACACAAAACACGACACGCAACAGGTTCTTCGCTATCGGCAAACAAACTGACTGCCGACTACGCGTGTACGCGCGAAGCAATCTAGTATTTTCTTGTCATCGTTCAGATTTGGCCGTTCGGATTAGCGTGTGATCGGATTAACGTGTGTTCGGATTAAAGAGGTTGCACTGTAATTCCATAAATTAATGAAAGATGTATTACAATAAGAAATGCATAGAAAAACATTTTTTCAAAATTATGGGAAATAATTCCATTTTCGGCGAAAAAAAAATCTAATTTCATAGACAGAAAACCATACAATTGTTTTTGTCCATATTGTTTGAAATATTTGAAGCAAAATGTTTGACAAATTAAAATTTTTCAAAAATCCATGAACATAAAATTTTTGCTGTAATTTATTGGAGCAAAATTGAAATTAGGAATATTATTCGCCTTTAAATCAAGAATATGTAATAATCCAATATTTTAGTCAATAACTTATACAGGGTGGTTTTAAATGAAGTAGCAAAAATGATACCAGTGAATGTAGAGCCAAAAATAAGAGGATTGAAGTGAAAATACCTTATNATTAATGAATATAATATTATAAATAAATAATCTTCAGTAGTAAAACTGCATGATTGTTATTTTTAAAATTATTTTTCTAAACAGAAAAACTACGTTCTTGTAGAAAAAATAGCTATTGAGCGAGAATGAATTTGATTATTTTATGAAGTTTGGACATTTTTGATGATTATATTGATAGAATAATAATTGTCGATGATGTATAATATCAATTTGTTCCATTGAGTGAAAAAAATTGGGTCCAAAACGAAAATAACAAAAATTTAATTTTTACTTCAACTTCAATCGTGAATAACTTTTGAAGGAGTAAAATACCAAAAGTTAAGAGACGTTTTTTGTAGAATATTAAATTTCCTTGTCTGTATTGTTCTTATTCAGATATTAATTTGTTCGTTAAGGCAATTGCCTTCAATATATATATATATATATAGATACATTTTTTTACCTCGATGGTTTGGCAGTTTTGACGCAAAAATGGGGTCAGGAATAAACAATCGAAACCAGCGATGATAGATCTCTTAAAACTAATATTAAGGGCTCAAACTCTCACGATATTTTTTTATCTTCATTCTGAATGATATTATCGATATATCTTTAAAAAAAAAATTGTCGATTTTTTTGGCCCAGTCTAATGTAGGGGAATCCAAAATATAATTATTTAACTAAACCCCTGAGAAGTTATAGGCCTTGAAAGTGGGGTTTCAAACTTTATGGATTTGAGTTCCAGGTCAATTCATCTAAATTTTTGATATGTTGTACTTGACACCCTCCTGATCAAAAGTCCAGAAATGAACAGTTTTCGAAATATTAAGGACTCAAAGTCTGAACCTGAACATGGAAACGAGCACTTTTGAAAATAATACACAAATTCCTTTAACGTTCCAAAAAGAAAGGAATTACATTTGTTGAGGTCTGGTGACCGTAGGGGCCAAACTTGTGGGCAATTATTTCCTCTTCCAATTCATTTATTTGGATACTGGTGGTTTAAAAAGTCTAACAATATTATTAAAATGAGGGGGTGCTCCATCATACATAAACCAATGTTCCAGTATGTAGTGGCACCTCGTCAAGTAGATCCGGAAGAGTGTTTTGAAAAAATTCTAAATAAGATTCACCGTTTAGTGGATTCGGTAAAATAACTGGACCAATTAAATACCGATCAATAACACCGATCTAAACATTTATTTTAAACTCGCGTTCGAAATGTCGAGGAATTACTGAATGAGGGTTTACATCGGAATACTCATGACTGTTATGAAAATTTGTAATACCTCTGCGGGTCTTCATTAGTAAAGATAATTATTTTCTTTTGAAAATTAATACCTTGATGTAAAATAAACTGACATAAATTCACTCGTTTAACCAAATCATTTGGTAACAATTCTTGCACTTTTTGGATATGATATGGGTGTAGTAGATTACGTCTGATCACTCGGTGCACAGCATTTTACGATATACTAGTTTGTCGAGGTAGAATTCTAGTACTAATATGTGGGTCATATTCAATTGTATTCAAAATAAGTTCTTCATCTTGTGCCCTGATTGCAATAGCACGTTCTCGAGTGTTACTGAAAAACTTGCCTGTTTCTCGCGCCCGTTTTGCAATATTGGAAAATGTTTCTCTATGGGGGATTACATGATTTGGAAATCTTCTCAGATATTCTTCAACACTTCTTCTGTAGTCTCCTTTACAGAAACCTAACAGTAATAGCATGTCAACTTGTTCGCTAAATGAAATTTTCTGGCCATTTTCTAAACACTCAGCAAACAATTCATAGCCAACTTTTGAATTTTCGAAGATTTTGAATAACAGCTACAATACCTTTTATTGAAAACGATAAAGTTTTTTGAAAGAGTAAGAAGAGTTTTAGTTAGTTTTAAATTCCCCATAAAATAAAGTAATAATTTAAGCCCGTCAGCGATTAAAAAAAATCTGTCACATTTTAATAATGCATCATCCCTTATCAACCCTTTAAAATGCTTCAATTGAACTCTACATACTGTCAATTAATGCTTTTGGTACACTCAATATTGATTTGTTTTCGAAATTTGAAATCCCACTTTCAAGGCCTATAACTTCGCAGGGGTGCAGCTTAGTATAAAGGTAAGTTGCGTTAAATCACCATATTTTGGGTTCCCCTACATGCCCCTGCTCTTTCTTAAGCGAAACACCCTGTATTTTCATACCCTGCATTTTCAATATAATTAAACTGTTCCTTGTCTTTTAACCATATTTCAGGATACTGGAAATTAGATAATCATTAAAGAATTTTTGTTAATCTTTATATATTTCTCCTTATTTTCGTTTGAAATAGACCTATTTTATGGAAAATTTGCTTATGATGCAGTCAATAGAAGTTAAATGAAAGTTAATGATCGAAAAATAATTTAAGGCAAAATGAATTTAAGGTTGCATGTATGTATATAGGATTTAAGGAGGCTTTACTTGGAGCAAGAAAATTATGTCTCTTTAAAAAAAAACATTTAAGTAGGTATTACTCTTCTTTTACCACAACCTGTATCTGCGTCTCTAATTTTAAAATGTATATTTTCCAGTATCGTTGACATTTTCACTGGTAGTTTTTTCGTATCTAGGGCAAGCCCTTGATATTTTTTTTAATAGTAATGTATGCTCATGCTTTTCTGTAAGCTTCCACTTTTCAGCCCATTTAATTAAATATCAATAAGTTGTTGTCAAGTTGTGAAATTATACTGTGAAATACTTTGTTATTCTCCCAAAACTTCATTCCTAAGCGAAGGGTTTGTGGTGGATTTTCGCGGCGATTTAGAACCCTAAATAACATTTGGCTTCAGACAAGCTCGAGTGGATTTAAGGATTTAAATCGGGCGAATTTGCAGCTTAATCATTTTGCATAAGGAGTACTTAGCATTTTTAATTGCCATGATGTAATGTAGTGAACCACTGCTCATAAAAATAAAATGATTACCAACCGCATTTCTAAAATATTCTTTAAATGAAACTCCAGTAGATATGTTCGCTTATTCCTCATAATGTGGAGGCAAAATGGCCGTGTAGGCTTCCAAACACTAATTCAATAGTCGTCAGTGCCTTTGTCACTGTTGATTCCAATTTGCATATGAATCTATCCTTGACGTTTCTGCCTGTGACGGCGAGTAGCTAGGCATGCGTGGGGAATCTCTGTTATGTAGGTCACCACGTAGAAGTCTTGCTGATAATACGGTTGCAAAAATTATTCCATAGATTTTCCTAACGTAATTACTTGCACTTTCGTCAGTGTCTTCGGGCATACTTCCATAGTAAACCTACTTTTGTTCAATAAATTGTCAACTGGGCACTGTACATATATTACCACGGACTAAAGGACTAAAAGATAGAAATCGAACACAAATTAAAAATATCGTGGTGTATGGCCAGCACTTAATGGTTGAACAATTACCAGACCGGTTGTAACGTCGTAGTTGAGACTTGACATATCTCTCTCATTCTCAGAAGAAACGTTGAAACTGGAGATTAAGTCTTGTGATCGATATATTGCTGTGTAGATTGATCCATCACATCCGTTGGTCAGTTTAGAGATAATTTTGAAATTATCCCACATTTCCAGCCACACAGACACTTCTCATCTCTATTGCACAGGCGCACAATTTCTATTGTGTATTAGGTTGCAATTGGCAGTTGATGGCTGCATATGCTAGAGTGATACACTTCAATTCGCCGTGGTAAAATTGCAGTCTCTTTTAAATCACACGGGTAATAGATTACTAATGCTTGATTGAATTTTGTAAATGAACAGTTTCTGTTTTCTGCTACCCGGACTGCCTGAGAGCCGTCCTCACGGGATGATAGTCAAGGATAATAGTCGTCTCTAGCAGTGTTGTATTTACACGACAATTGTTACAGTTATTGTACAGTATTTTAGATTTATGTATATTTGAGTTCTTATTTTCTATGATACTGTGTATACTTTTAGCACTAAAATTGATGACAAAATTACAAATAACTTCAATTATTATTCATCATTGCGCCATTTCCAAGTTAAAAAAGCGATTTGCGAATTAAAATGTATTGTTCTGGCAACCAATTACATAAGCAATAGGAATAATGCGCCTGTACAATATGGACTTTAGGAAAGCCTTATATCTGTCTCAATGACAAGTTTCTGCGTGACATAACATGTGGATGGAAATGTGTGAATGGAATGTGTGTATAACTTCACATCAATCGTCCTGTAATTTTCGCTGCTTGGATTTTTACAAAAGAGAGTCATTTATTTCTAAAATCCAGATAAGTCAAGCTAAATCATCTCGTTTTTTTTCTGGATTTTATTGCTTTTCTGTGGAGTGGTCCCAATCATCTATCTTTCTTTTACTATAATTCTGATTCTTCTATTCTTTCTAATATTACTTAGATCTGTTAAGTACTGACTTCGTTATTCTGTAAGTAATACGTGTTATTTTAACTTCGTGCCAACGTGTCTTCTTGTTTGCCTCATACATAGGGCATACTGGATAAATAAGGAGATACGTTAGTATGAACATAAAGGAATACAAGTTTCAATTAAAGAATAATAATGTAGAAGAAATCTACATATTTGGAACAAGAATATGTGCTGGACTCCTAGTGTACCTAAGTAATACAAGACTTCTAATGAGAAAAAGGGAGAGAAAAGATTTTGACCAAGATTAAGTAGAGAAGTAATAAAAATTCGGGTAAGTCAAGATAATTTTAAGTCAACACAAGGCGTAGAATTTGTAAATAGGAGAAGACTATTGGGTAAAAATCAAGGACCGGAATGTGTGATGTATATGAGTCAGTGAGGCCGTAAATGCAAATCGTGCACGGAACGTCGTGGGCTAGTACATGCAGCAGATATAAGTAACGCCAGTATCTTCAGTGCCAGAGTTTCCGCAGAAGAAGAAAGCGATATATCTCCTGAAATATCAGGAACAGTAAAACGATGGTGTGGACCCAGCCCGGAAACTGTTCCACCACTGACAACTGCCATGGAAGCTCGAAAACTTTTTTATTGACAGCTGTTCATTTCACGAGATTGGGACTTTTATACAAATTGTATCTAATTAGCTAATTATGCCAATGAGTGTATGTAACTTCATATGAAAATATAGCACAATAGAGGAGTAACACCTGGCACAACTTTTATACGTCAGATTTTGCTTGCGTTTTCCTTCCATTTTCAATAGCAAATTTATTCCATTTAATTCTAAACTATTACTTAGTTACTTATAAATTAAATGAATACAAATATATTTGCCAAATGACAGATGGTATTTAATATTTTAATCTGGACATAACCAGATAAATGTTGATAATATAAAATCTCAGATCTACTAATATTACCTTATACAAGCGCTCATGCAAGTTCAAATGAAAAGAAAAGATTGACGTACATGTAAAAATAGTGTTAAAATAAATAAATATGGTAAAGTTTTACATATCACTTGTTTCTTATAGCTGATGGTGGTAGTTTATTTTCTTTCCAGCCCTTGTTCTTTTATTGCCTCCCATCTTCCAGTATATAAACATTATTTCAACTCATTCCATAGTCCTCACCTAATGAGTTCTGTAGAACTTTAATTTGGGTATACAAATTCTAGGCGTAAACATTTCCTAAAAAAGTTATGAGTTAGAATCATCTTGACTTCAAGACATAATGGATTAATTAATTACCTACTATACATTAAATATATAACGCTTTAATTAATTTTTGTGGCAGATTTAGTGATTTCGGATAATGTACGAGACATATCCACAAAGTAAGAGTATTATTTATGAAAAATTTACATATTCAGAAAGGTACATCAAACACTATTTTTTCGACATAGTCGCCTTCAACCTCCTTACACTTTCTGAGCCGATGGATGAGCATTCTGGTACTTAGGTCCAAAAATTCTCCCGCCGCCTCTCGGGCTCATTGTTTCACGGCACTGTGGACCTCTTCGTCTGCAGAAAACTTTTTTCCGTCCACAAACACTTGCAGAGAAGAGAAAAGATGAAAATCAGAAGCTGTCAGGTCAGGGCTGTGAGCGGGGTGGTCCCAACTTAATGAATACAAGAGTTGCTTTGTGAAGTTGGCTCTGCAGCCTCACACTCTCATCGTTAACATTCCCTTTATTTTGCTCTGTGTCGCCCTTCGTAGTGTTTTCAGAGTTTCACAGTACTGCGCAGTATTAATTGTTTTTCCTGGGGCAAAAAGTCAATGAGAAGAATCCCTTCACGGATCCAAAACACAGTTAGCATGATTTTTCGGTCCAAAACAAACGTTTTGAATTTTTTCGCTCATAATGAAGACGGATGTCGTCACTGCATTGATTGTTTTTTCGTCTCAGGGGTGTAGTGGGCCACCCATATTTCATGGTCAGTCACAATACCGTCAAGGAATTGTTCACGATTCTGTTGACTTTGTCTTGATCCGTAAGCTGTTTTGGTACCCACCCCGTACACAATTTTCGATAATCAAGTGTTTCAGTAATGATTTCATGCTGAAGAGATTGGAGATTTGTGGAAACACTGTGTTCATTTCGTCCTAAGTCAATGAACGGTCGCCATGAAGCATTTCTTCAATCTTGTTCACCATCTCATCATTCACGATTGAGGGACGCCCATTCCTTTGTTCATCATGAACATTCGTTTTGGCAACTTTATACTCACGACACCACTTGCACACATTAATATGATTCATCACACCGTCCCCATAAATAGTTATGATTTCATTAAAAATCTGGAATTACGCTCCTCAATACGCCTTTACAACAACAGTTTTCAACTGACTGATACAAATAAGTGCGTGTTCTGGTCCTTCTAACACCTTCGCCTTGAATGCAGTGTTGCCAGCTTTGTAGAAAATAAAAACCACAGAGCATCAGAGTTTCAGTACTCTTACTTTGTGGATATGCCTCATAAGATAAAGATAAGTTACTAGGGTGTAGCCTTACTGCGGCTCCACATTAGTAAACAAATATTCGTGAACTCTACGAATATTCGCTAGCGAGCGGAATGTATAAATATTTGCTAAAGCAGTTTGTTTTTACATACTTATAACTGAAAGTCTTTATCCTGCTTCAACATTTGTGTCGTGTATAAGTGTTCAGTATACAGACAATTCAATAAAATTCCTATTGGTTTGTTTTTATTTGGTTTTCTTCTACGTATACAGGGTGTCTCATAATTAGCTGCCAACCCTGAACAGGCCGATTCTATGATCAAAACTAAGTAAAAAAATTCATATGAACATGGGTCCGGAAATGCTTCCTAAGGGCACAGGGACCCATTGAAGAGGGAGGAATGGAAATCATTTTTTTGCAATATCTCTCAATCGCGTTGTGATAAATGAATGAAATTTGGTATACACAGCTAAATTTTGATGAGCAATTTGATGGACTAATCCATTTATTTCCACAAGGTCCATTGGGGTGGGTACGGGGGGGCCCTTGGTACTTTGCGTGTGTAACTTTTTCATCTTTGACTTTTTAACAAATTGGACAGCAAATTCCGTTTTCCCGAACTGTTTTACGTTAAAAAGGTACTCTTGTTTCAAATCGTTATCTTTAACGGTTTCTGAGAAAATCGCTCTTGAATTAATCCCACTTTGGTCAATTTCATAGTAATTTAAACAAAATAATCAAGGTATTCTTATGTCAAAGTATTGTCAACCCGATTGCCAATTTAATAGTTCTAAGCGAAAAAAATGGAAGAGTTTACGGGACAAGAGTTAGTTGATATGATATTTATTTATGGCTTTTGCGATGGTAATGCTGCAGCGGCAGAACGCGAGTACGGGAGAAGGTTTCCAAACCGAAGGCTGCCATCAAGGAGGACATTCCCTACGGTATTCCGCAACTTAGCTGCAACCGCCACTTTTCGAAAGGCACCGGGTCAAGGACGTCCCAGGATTAATAGGGAAGCGGAGGTCCTTGACGCTATTGAACAAGATCCTACGACTAGCATACGGAACATTTCAAGGCAAATAAATGTTCCTCGGCCAACGGTACTACATATCTTAAAGATTTCCTTAACAGAATTGATTAGATGTGCTACTAACATTTCAGGTTGGAAGAATATTAAAGCGACAAGGTCTACATGCCTATCACTATCGACGTGTACATGGCTTGATACCAGAAGATTTTGCGCCACGTATGCAATTTTGTCGCTGGATTTTGTCGCTGGACAACGAGCAAGCTTCCAAAATTTTGTGGTGTGACGAAGCTACTTTTACCCGAAATGGAAAATTAAATTTTCATAATTCTCATTATTGGGAAGAAGAGAACCCACATGTTGTTCGGAGAACAAACTTCCAGCAACGGTTTTCCATAAATTTATGGGCGGGAATAATTCACGACACTCTGATTGGACCTATTGAAATTCCACAACGTCTCAATTCAAATCTTTATTTAAACTTACTTCAAGAAAATCTTCCCCAAATTCTCGATGATCTGCCTCTAAATTTACGACGTAACATGTTTTTTCAACACGATGGAGCCCCGGCACATAGTGGTCGCAATGTTCTAAATTTCCTAAACGAAAATTTCGCTGGACGGTGGATAGGGAGGCACGGACCGGTAGCTTGGCCGCCGCGTTCTCCCGACCTAACCCCGCTGGACTTCTTTTTCTGGGGATATCTAAATCAAAAAGTTTACGCCACCGAAGTCGATACCCGTGAGGAATTGCTGCAGCGTATCAATGATGCAGCCAATGAAATTCGTCAAAACCGTTTTAGCATCTTAATAGCTTCGAGAAGTGTTACACGTAGGGCAAGACTTTGTATCAGAGAAGGTGGAGGGTTTTTTGAACAGTTTTTAAAATAGCTTGTTGTCTGTTATCAAAATTAAGTTTCCATCTTATGATCCCTTCGAAAAGTGACGGTTGCAGCTAAATTGCGGAATACAGTGAGGAATGTCCTCCTTGATGTCAGCCTTCTGTTTGGAAACCTTCTGCCGTACTCGCGTTCTGCCGCGCAGCATTACCATCGCAAAAGCCATAAACAAATCATCATATCATAATTGTTCTACATCAATAATGTGTATTACTGATTACGTATTAAATTATTATTATTATTTTTTGTTTAAATTACTATGAAATTGACCAAAGTGGGATTAATTCAAGAGCGATTTTCTCAGAAACCGTTAAAGATAACGATTTGAAACAAGAGTACCTTTTTAACGTAAAACAGTTCGGGAAAACGGAATTTGCTGTCCAATTTGTTAAAAAGTCAAAGATGAAAAAGTTACACACGCAAAGTACCAAGGGCCCCCCCGTACCCACCCCAATGGACCTTGTGGAAATAAATGGATTAGTCCATCAAATTGCTCATCAAAATTTAGCTGTGTATACCAAATTTCATTCATTTATCACAACGCGATTGAGAGATATTGCAAAAAAATGATTTCCATTCCTCCCTCTTCAATGGGTCCCTGTGCCCTTAGGAAGCATTTCCGGACCCATGTTCATATGAACTTTTTTACTTAGTTTTGATCATAGAATCGGCCTGTTCAGGGTTGGCAGCTAATTATGAGACACCCTGTATATCGTAGTAAATGAAGTTGACAATAAAAGTTTTGGATAGAGTAAATATAATAAATTTACATTTTAAGTTACTGTGCGAGAGTATATAATTCTTTCATAGGTAGGTAGATACGTGTTTTTTATATTCTTTAGCAGGCTAGCAGGCTATGAATTAAAAAAAAATTAAATGCAAATATGAGTGTCCTTACAAGTTAATAAAATAAAATAATAATTTTTTCGAGGGGTGTAAGAGAAAGTAATTATTAAAAAAACATCGTGCTCTATTTAAAAATAAACCGGTCTTCATTTGCAGTTGGAAAATAAAATTCAACAAAAACAAAAAAAAAATCTAAGTCAAATATCTTAGGAGGTATTTTTGTAAACACCATTTTTTCAGGAAAGCAAAAAGTCCATGGAAATAAGTCCCGGAGTTTCTTATGCATTTAAGTTACAGCATGTACATACATAAAATATTTTAATTCATATGGACCTATGGTCCTTGTAAGAAAATCTGTAAAAATTAAGGGCATTTTAGGATATATTCCTAATTATTGATATATAGTGTACCTCCAAACGGCATAGGTATTGGGTACTATCAATTTTTGGATATTTGCTTTTTAGTTATAGTTATACCACTCATCTTGAATGAACTTGAAATTGATATGATTTTTCTATGCCAATAATACGGATAAAATTGTGGTGATGAGAACAAGGTGGTTGTACTAAACAATTTTTCAGGAGATATTGAAGTTGTTATAAATATCGATAAGGAGAACAATGAAAAGATGGAAGATGATTGGGAGACTGAGGATGACATTCATCAAATAAAAAGAAAAGAGAAGAACAATTTCAGCTTTTCATATGGAGTTAATTTGCCAACACAATTTCTTTAGTGGAATCAAGTATATTTTAAAAACTATGCACATACATTCAAAATGTGTTTTATAATGTCCTAAAGATTTTATTCTCTTTAGTAAAATATATGTTCTAAAAAATCGCCAAAGTAATATCACAGTGGATTACATGTTTAACTTCATTAGTGTGCTAATTTAGTGACAGGTTATTATATTTCGAGAAAAAAATGAAATGGCAAAATTCCGACTTATACTATTAACATATTCCTTCATCAATTGGAAAAGATCGTTTCCAACCAAGCAATTTGCATTATGTAGACAATAATTATTTACATCAAAATATAGTACCGATAGTAAGGGCATCATATCAATCGCTAAAAGTAAAATTTTTCGATCATGCTCAGAAAATAATTCTGTTAGTAGGGTCTAGGCGCCCTATTTTCAAAGGATAAGGTGTGGTTATAAATTATGCGCTGGGTAACTAGATTAGCATACGTAATCTATTTTGGACCGTATCATGACTGTTCTACAAATTTACGACTAAAATATAAAGACTTAGGTCTGCTGCTTCTACAGTAAGTACGTTGATATACTGACATTAACTGGTTTAGACAATTTCCATCCATATTTTAATATATTTTTTAAATTTCTGTCTGTGGCGCAAGAGGTTACTTTACTTAAAATGAATGCTACAGGTACAGTAAAGACGTGTGCCTGGACAATGGAATTATGTGCACATAGAATAGAGATATAGAGTTATAACAAATGCTTCGAATGCTTGTTTCGTCTTTCTTCTCTGCAAACTAAAAAGGTTTTCACAATGTGAAATGAAAGATAATCAAGTCGATCAACTTACACTGATAAAGGGTTTTCGTGTTTTCATCCTCATAAACATTGCATCTACCCAGGGAAGGTTATGGTTATTCTTAGAGGTCAGAAGCTTTTTATGTCTCACTTAGTTGTTTATATTTCTTCAGTTTGAATGAAGGATGAAGACAAAAAGGAAACTTCTATTGTATTAAATTGAATAAGTATAAATAATAATAAAATGTTATAATGAAAATTTGGGAGGATTTGATAGAAAGGATCAAAGTATCGGACAATATTGTATATCAATTAGTTCGTGGCAAAAATAATACTTTAAGCTAATAACGCATAGAAGCAATGAAGGCAAACTTGACCAGTTGAAGTGTAGAAGGACTGTTGGTTCTGAAATGTTAGAGATTCATAAAGTTCTGTGCAAAATGGTATCTAAGACGTCTAGATGTTTTAGGCGGCACTCGCGTTTTGATACGAGAGATCATTCCGGCGTGTACCAAGAAGAGTAAACTAATTGTGCTGTATGCCAACGGAAAATCAATTTTCGATGCGAAATTAGACTACATCCAAAGGACTATTTTCGTGATGCACCCGATGTAATTATTTAAAAACTGCTTATTAAAGTTCTTTAACTGTTTTGCATTACTATTCTATTTATTTAATTACTTTCATAACAAGCTTATCCAATAAAAGTAAAACTATATGGAACTTAGTGGCTAAACAAACAGGTCACAAGAGAACTAGAAAGAATATCTCCCTGAATTTGAACAGGAAACATTGCTCAGATCAATATCAGCTGGCTGGTGCTTTCAGTGAATATTTTGCTACAATTACTGAAACTAAATTAAACAAACACTTTGGCAATTTTAGGTTAAGTTGTTGTACCTCTTCAGATCAAACAATACATTTTTTTCCCATCCGGTGGATGGCAATGAAATATTTTCAGTCATTTGTGAACTAAAAAACAAAACTAGTTTTGGCACGGATCGATTATCTGTGAATCTACTTAAGAAAATATCAGTACACGTTGTCGATCATATTGCGTATTTAATTAATTTATCCGTTACTACCGGACAATTTCCCGAATCATTAAAATGTGCAACTGTTGTTCCTATCTATAAAAACAATGATCCAGAAGACATTGCTAATTACAGACCAATATCGTTGTTGAGTGTTTTCTCCAAGGTGTTTGAACGTGCAGTTTTGGACAGGGTAACAACTTTTTTTGAAAAATACAAGATAATGTCTAATTGTCAACACGGTTTCCGTTCTGGTAAATCTACCCAGTCAGTGGTTTGCAGTCTGACTGATAGAATCTACAAAAATTTAGACGCGGGAAGACACGTAGCTGGTCTTTTTTTCGATTTAACACTCGCCTTTGATTGCTTAGACATTTCATTCATTAAAAGTAAATTGTACAACATTGGTTTCAGAGGGATATTTTTAGACTGGATAATCCAATTTTTATCTAACAGATCCATGCATGTTAAAATTAAAGAGGCCTTGTCTGTCAATCAAAGTGTCACTCTGGGTGTTCCTCAGGGATCGGTGCTGGGACCGATATTTTTTCTAATATTTATAAATGACTTGCCTACTTATATGAATTCTGCTACTATAACGCTATTCGCCGACGACACATCTGTTATGGCTTCAGCTCCGACCCATGAGGAACTCGTTACAGTTTGTGAGAGCTGTATTACCTGTTTTGACAAATGGTGTAAATCAAATAGCCTTTTCTTGAATATTAATAAGACGAAAATTATTTACTTCCATAATAAACCTGTCGCAGACACAAAATTTTATTTAAACTTTGATAAAATCATTTTGGAATCATCCGAAAGTACCAACTTTTTGGGTGTTCATCTTGACTGCCACTTAAAATGGACAGATCACATAAATGTATTATGTGGAACATTGAACAGATCATATTATGCTATATCACGGATAAAGAAAACTATGCCATTGTGTGCCTTAATAAATAGACGAACGGTCCACCCCTAAAAAGATGCTTAGAAAATCAAGGTCACCGACTACGAGGAGAGGCCAGGATGAAACCTTTTGTAATCGATGCATTAAGTTATTGCGAATAAAAAACCTAAGTAACATCTTTGTGTCCGAGTGGCAGGTAATTTGTTATTAACAAAAAAGGTGCAAAATAAAAATATTGCAAAAAAACGCTCTGCAATACAATATTTGATTAATTTGAAAATATGTATGAGTGTTAGAAATACTAAATAGTAAAAATTGTAACAAGTAATGAATGAATAGCGTTTATTCGATTATATGCACGACAGCGCTATATCTATACAGGGTGGTCCGAATTTTATGCAGGAAACTTCGAGGGCAGATAGATCTTTTTAAAATAGTAGATGTTTGCCTTATAAACATAGGTCTGGAACGGCCTCGTTTTAGAGATACAGGGTGTTGAAGTTGTTAAAAAATATATATTTTTTGTTTAGATCTCCGGAATCCATCGACCGATTTCAATAAAGTTTAGTACAGATAATGTATGATAGTAGGCCTTGTATTCCCTAAAATATGAGCTCTAAAGATTCAATCAGTGGTGTACAACAGGACGGGGTCACACCCTCTTTTATAAAAAAACTACGCCACTGTATTTTTTACAAGTTATTGTAATGAATTTAGATTTTAATGCACAAAATACTTAAAAAAGGTAACTTAAATTTTTTCCCTAAAGTTTACCGTTCTCAAGTTATTCATACCAATATAAAACCCTTGTGGCAGACACTTCTAATCATAATATTAGAAGAATATTTGTTTATGCTTAAAAGTAAATGCAATTTGTAAGCACATCAACAAAATTCTTTACACTCATCGCTTTCATCTTTTTGGATTAAAACAATATTTGGAAAATCACGACAAAGGAATGAAAGGCACAGAAATTAAATTTTAAAAGCATTTGACGACGATCCTCGGCTAAGTAGGTACACAAAGAACGCCTCGGCAACTTGGGGTGAGTAAATCGAAAATTTGAAAAGTTCTACGTTAGGATGGCAGAAATCCGTACCATTTACAATCTGTGCAAAATTTACTTCCGGGAGTTGTTTGAATTCTTACTAGAAATACTTTGGACCGATGAGGCTACGTTCACAAGGCGAGGGGTAGTGAATTTTCACAATCTGGATATTTGGTCACAAGAAAATCCTCATGAAATTCGGAGTCATTTCTAAACTTTCTAGAAAACCATCTATTTGAATTATTAGAGGATGTTCCATTAAATATACGACAAAATAGCTGGATACAAATGGATGGTGCTCCTGCGCATTTTAGGAGAATAATACAAGAATGGCTTAATGAAAATTATATGAGATGATGGATAGGTAGAAGACCAAATGCCAATGTCAACCATAATGGTGCAGAGGGTCCAGTGTCTTGGCCAGCCAGATCGCCAGATCTAAACTCCCTGGACTTCTATGTTTGGGGTGACCTACCTGAAAAGTTTACTCTACTCCAATAGATACTAGACCACAACTACTGCAGCGAATAGAAGACGGGTGTAATGAATTAAAAGAAAACCACCACATGATATTAGCTTCAATTAGTTCCATTAATAGAAGATGTCAGAAATGTATCGATGTGGGTGGTTCGCATTTTAAACAATTGCTGTAAATACGTAACGTTAATTTTGTTTCTTGTTTAGTTGTTGTTGCTTGGTAAATGTATTTTTATTATTATTTTGATTTAAATTGTTCTTATTTGTAAAGATAATGCCTCCAGGGAAAACTAAAACACACCAGGAACACTACCTCACAAGTGATGTGGAAAGAATTTTGTTGATGTGCTTACAAATTGCACTTACTTTTAAGCATAAACATAAATATTTTTGTAATATTATGATTTGAAGTGTCTGCCACAAGGGGATTGTATTTGTGTGAATAACTTGAAAATGGTGAACCTTAAGGAAAAAATTCAAGTCACCTTTTTTACGTATTTAGTGCATTAGAATATAAATCCGTTACAATAACTTGTAAAAAATACAGTGGCGTAGGTTTTTTTTATAAAAAGGGGGTGACCCCTGTCCAGTTGTACACCACTGGTTAAACCTTTAGAGCTCATATTTTAGGGAATGCAAGGCCTACTATCGTACATTATTTGTACCAAATTTTATTGAGATCGGTTAATAGATTCCTGAGATATAAACAAAAAATATATTTTTTTTAACAACTTCAACACCCTGTATCTCTAAAACGAGGCCGTTCCAGACCTATGTTTATAAGGCAAACTCCTATTATTTTAAAGAGATCTATCTGCCCTCGAAGTTTCCTGAATAAAATTCGGACCACCCTGTATATAGCGATACGTAGGGGTGGCGCGTGGGCACTAGCGGCCGAAATTCAGTTGCAAATTTAACGGGTTAAAAAAAAGGGGCGGGATTAAAAAAAATACTACATTAAAGTATAAGTCTCGAGGATCTTTTGCGCTTTTGAACGTTCAGAAAGCTTTGGTAGGAGCTGAGATATGAATTTTTAAAGTTGGCAACGTTTAGCCATTTTTCGACCTTAAATCGCCCCTAGCTCGAAAAGGAAGCGTTCTACGAAAAAATGTCAAGAGTCAAAAAGTGTTTGCAGAGCGTTTTTTGCAATATTTTTATTTTGCAACTTTTTTGTTAATAACAAATTACCTGCCACTCGGACACAAAGATGTTACTTAGGTTTTTTGTTCGCAATAACTCAATGCATCGATTACAAAAGGTTTCATCCTGGCCTCTCCTCGTGGTCGGTGACCTTGATTTTCTAAGCATCTTTTTAGGGGTGGACCGTTCGTCTATAA
>NW_019416358.1:49482-69577 GCF_000390285.2 Anoplophora glabripennis
ATTTATGTGTTCTATTACTTGAAATGTACTGTAATGTATGTAAAAAAGTCAATAAAGTTTATTTATTTATTTATTTATTTATTTATTTATTTATTTATTTATTTATTTATTTATTTATTATTATTATTATTAATTATTATTATTATAGTTCACAGGAAATTATTCCTAGAATTGTAAATTATTCTCGAACATCTTGTCTATAAGTTTGTGTGATGTTATCCACGGTTTCCCCAGCCAGGTTTATGACGTGCGGGAAATCATCTTTGGGATGGAGGAGCTCAGATCACCGAATTGCGGGCAGAAATTTATACTACTATATTTTCATGTTTGTTGCACCTCGCTTATAAAAAAATAAAAATAGAAGGAATAGGGGAACCTATAAGCAACACAGCATCTCCCTCGTTTTTCTTTGGTTGCCCTCTAGTGGGTTGTAAAAGATTATTATTTAAATATCTAGAACAGAATTTTCAACTTTATGCCGGAAAAATTATTTTCTACTCCCTCTAAACCTTCGTGTTCACAAAAATTTCGAAATACGTCGGTTAGAGGGACCCACAAGCAACTCAGAACCACCCTCGTTTTTCTTTGGTGCCCGTCTAGGGGGTTGCAAAATATTATTATTTAAATATCTAGAGCAGAATTTTCAACTTTATATCGGAAACAAATTTTTTAACCCATTTAAACCTTCGTGTTCACAAAAATTTCGAAATACGTCGACTAGACGGACCTATAAGCAACTCAGAACCACCCTCGTTTTTCTTTGGTTGCCCGTCTAGGGGGTTGCAAAATATTATTATTTAAATATCTAGAGCAGAATTTTCAACTTTATACCGGAAACAAATATTTTAGCCCATCTAAATCTTCGTGTTCACAAAAATTTCGAAATACATCGACTAGAGGGATCTATAAGCAACCCGAAACCACCCTCGTTTTTCTTTGGTTGCCCGTCTAGGGGGTTGTAAAATATTTTTATTTAAATATCTAGAGCAAAATTTTCAACTTTATACAGGAAACAAATTTTTTACCCCATCTAAACCTTCGTGTTCACAAAAATTTCGAAATACGTCGACTAGAGGGATCTATAAGCAACTCNGAAATCATCTTTGGGATGGAGGAGCTCAGATCACCGAATTGCGGGCGGAAATTTATACTATATTTTCATGTTTGTTGCACCTCGCTTATAAAAAACTAAAAATAGAAGGAATAGGGGAACCTATAAGCAACACAGCATCTCCCTCGTTTTTCTTTGGTTGCCCTCTAGGGAGTTGTAAAAGATACAATTCTGTACAACAGAATTTTCAACTTTACGCCGGAAAAATTATTTTCTGCCCCCTCTAAACGTTCGTGATCATAAAAATTTCGAAATACGTCGGTAAGAGGGACCCACAAGCAACTCAGAACCACCCTTGCTTTTCTTTGGTTGACCGTCTAGGGGATTGTAAAATATTACTATTTAAATATCTAGAGTAGAACTTTCAACTTTATACTGGAAACAAATATTTTAGCCCATCTAAATCTTCGTGTTCACAAAAATTTCGAAATACGTCGACTAGAGGGATCTATAAGCAACTCGAAACCACCCTCGTTTTTCTTTGGTTGCCCGTCTAGGGGGTTGTAAAATATCTATAAGCAACTCAGAACCACCCTCGTTTTTCTTTGGTTGCCCGTCTAGGGGGTTGTAAAAGATTATTATTTAAATATCTAGAACAGAATTTTCAACTTTACGCCGGAAAAAATATTTTCTACTCCTTCTAAACGTTCGTGTTCACAAAAATTTCGAAATACGTCGGTTAGAGGGACCCACAAGCAACTCAGAACCACCCTCGTTTTTCTTTGGTTGCCCGTCTAGGGGGTTGTAAAATATTTTTATTTAAATATCTAGAGCAAAATTTTCAACTTTATACCGGAAACAAATTTCTTATCCCATCTAAACCTTCGTGTTTACAAAAATTTCGAAATACGTCGACTAGGGGGATCCATAAGCAACTCGGAACCACCCTCGTTTTTCTTTGGTTGCCCATCTAGGGGGTTGCAAAATATTATTATTTAAATATCTTGAGCAGAATTTTCAACTTTATATCGGAAACAAATTTTTTAACCCATCTAAACCTTCGTGTTCACAAAAAATTCGAAATACGGCGACTAGGGGGACCTATAAGCAACTCAGAACCACCCTCGTTTTTCATTGGTTGCCCGTCTAGGGGGTTGTAAAGTATTATTATTTAAATATCTAGAGCAGAATTTTCAACATTATACCGGAAACAAATATTTTAGCCCATCTAAACCTTCGTGTTCACAAAAATTTCGAAATACGTCGACTAGAGGGACCTATAAGCAACTCAGACCCACCCTCGTTTTTCTTTGGTTGCCCGTCTAGGGGGTTGCAAAATATTATTATTTAAATATCTAGAGCAGAGTTTTCAACTTTATACAGGAAACAAATTTTTTAGCCCATCTAAACCTTCGTGTTCACAAAAATTTCCAAATACGTCGACTAGAGGGATCTATAAGCAACTAGAAACCACCCTCGTTTTTCTATGGTTGCCCGTCTAGGGGGTTGTAAAAGATTATTATTTAAATATCTACAGAACAGAATTTTCAACTTAACGCCGGAAAAAATTTTTTTAACCCATCTAAGCATATGTGTTCACAAAAATTTCGAAATACGTCGGGTAGATTGGCCTATAAGCAACTCAGAACCACCCTAGTTTTTCTTTGGTTGCCCGTCTTGGGGGTTGTAAAATATTATTATTTAAATATCCAGAGCAGAATTTTCAACTGTACACCAGAAAAATTATTTTCTACCCCCTCTAAACGTTCGTGTTCACAAAAATTTCGGAATACGTTGGCTAGAGGGACCTATAAGCAACTCAGAACCACCGTCGTTTTTCTTTGTTTGCCCGTCTAGGGGGTTGTAAAATATTATTATTTAAATATCGAGAACAGAATTTTCAACTTTACGCCGGAAAAATTATTTTCTACCGCCTCTCAACGTTCGAGTTCACAAAAATTTCGAAATACGTCGGGTAGAGTCGGAAAAAAACCCATTTAAACTTTCGTTTTCGTTTTCGTTTCGTTTTTTTCCCGCATAAAGTTAAAAATTCTGATCCAAATATTTAAATGATAATATGTATTTTACAACCCCCTAGACGGGCAACCAAAGAAAAACGAGGGTGGTTCTGAGTTGCTTATAGGTCCCTCTAGTATTTCGAAATTTTTGTGAACACGAAGGTTTAGATGGGATAAAAAATTTGTTTCCGATATAAAGTTGAAAATTCTGCTCTAGATATTTAAATAATAATATTTTGCAACCCCCTAGACGGGCAACCAAAGAAAAACGAGGGTGGTTCCGAGTAGCTTATAGATCCCTCTAGTCGACGTATTTAAAAATTTTTGTGAACACGAAGGTTTGGATGGGGTAAAAAATTTGTTTCCGATATAAAGTTGAACATTCTGCTCTAGATATTTAAATAATAATATTTTGCAACCCCCTAGACGGGCAACCAAAGAAAAACGAGGGTGGTTTCGAGTTGCTTATAGATCCCTCTAGTCGACGTATATCGAAATTTTTGTGAACACGAAGGTTCAGATGGGGTAAAAAATTTGTTTCCGGTATAAGTTGAAAATTCTGCTCTAGATATTTAAATAATAATATTTTGCAACCCCCTAGACGGGCAACCAAAGAAAAACGAGGGTGGTTCCGAGTTGCTTATAGATCCCTCTAGTCGACGTATTTCGAAATTTTTGTGAACACGAAGGTTTAGAGGGGGTAGAAAATAATTTTTCCGGCGTAAAGTTGAAAATTCTGTTCTAGATATTTAAATAATAATCTTTTACAACCCCCTAGAGAGCATCCAAAGAAAAACAAGGGAGGTGCTGAGTTGCTTATAGGTTCCCCTATTCCTATTCCTTCTATTTTAATTTTTTTATAAGCGGGGTGCAACAAACATGAAAATGTAGTATAAATTTCCGCCCGCAATTCGGTGATCTGAGCTCCTCCATCCCAAAGATGATTTCCCGCATGTCATAAACCGTGGCTGGGGAAACCGTGGATAACATCACACAAACTGTCTATAAAACGACAGCGCTACTCGGCACAAAATTTGAGAGATATTATAAATGATAATTGTGCACGCACAAAGTGTACGCAATAAAAATATTATCAAAAACTAAAGATTTGAGCTGATTACGAAAATACACTAAAAATTATCTTAAATGTACCTACTGCAAAAAATTATACATATCACAGACATTTTCTCGCATTTTTATTGCAGTTTTTTTTAAGAAAAATATTAATGAAAACAAATAGATTTGCATCTATTAAAACGATATTCCAATTTTCCATGTTTCTAATAAAATATTTTTGCATATTTTTATGGTAATGCCATTCTATACGGCATTCTTATTTAGTCAATAGAACACCTTCACCTGAATAACTGTAACATTTACGAAGTTCAGGGTAGGGTAATACATATTTACCTTCGTGCTCGCTTAGAAAATAAATGTTCATAGATATATAATTTATCTAGTAATTAAATTTATAAAGGTAATACATACATTATATTCTATTTAAGTATTAGCCACCATCATAATTTTTTATTTATGTACAGATATAAGGATTTTTTTTAGATAGATTTCGTGTAAGTATGTTGAAAACACGCCGTTTTACAATGCAAAGACACGGCCAACTACGACAATTTTTATAGTACGAAAATTAGGAAAGTATTATTAGCGATTTTTTAAGGAAATAACTCCAACGGATTTTTATTCAAGGTAATCTGAAACACAAATTATATCACGTGTAGTACCAGAATAATCTACAGCTTGTCCTCTTAAGACTGATTTTTCCGTAACTCTAGGAATAGGAGTAATATAAAAAAATATCTCGAATAAAACTTGCGTCAAATCAATTTCTTTGCTTTTTAAAATTAATTTAAAAATCTTATGAGTCTTTTTTTATGAGAGCTATCTGATAATACCTTCGAAAGTATCGCAGGTTTATTACTTATTGCCCATATAAATGTAACATCCATTCCAATACAGTGCTACGCGCTTGTAGGTGGTAAAATAAAACTTCTATAGATTTTCCTTTCCAAGGACGATCAGGCTCTCTCCAACTATAGGGTTGGCCCTATCTCAGCAGCGATATAACTGATATAACTTAAAATGATTTCTCAAGGCGCCACCCATTTTACAACTCGATGGACAGTACACAAGAATGCTGGAGAGATGCCGACACATTACAGTACGAAAAAGGTATAAATAAAAGCCCCAAGAAAGTATACTACTCAAACCGTAACATTAATTCAATTAAATGGCCGATGCCTAAAGTATCTGAATAAGGCTACAATCGCTCAATCAAGCCCGTAATATATATATATATATATATNTGCAACCCCCTAGACGGGCAACCAAAGAAAAACAAGGGTGGTTCTTGGTTGCTTATAGGTCCCTCTAATCGACGTATTTCGAAATTTTTGTGAACACGAAGGTTTAGATGGGGTAAAAAATTTGTTTCCGGTATAAAGTTGAAAATTCTGCTCTAGATATTTAAATAATAATATTTTGCAACCCCCTAGACGGGCAAACAAAGAAAAACGAGTGTGGTTCCGAGTTGCTTATAGATCCCCCTAGTCGACGTATTTCGAAATTTTTGTGAACACGAAGGTTTAGATGGGATAAAAAAATTTCTTTCCGGCGTAAAGTTGAAAATTCTGCTCTAGATATTTAAATAATAATATTTTGCAACCCCCTAGACGGGCAACCAAAGAAAAACGAGGGTGGTTCCGAGTTGCTTATAGATCCCCCTAGTCGACGTATTTCGAAATTTTTGTGAACACGAAGGTTTAGATGGGATAAAAAAATTTGTTTCCGGTATAAATTGAAAATTCTGCTCTAGATATTTAAATAATAATATTTTGCAACCCCCTAGACGGGCAACCAAAGAAAAACGAGGGTGGTTCCGAGTTGCTTATAGATCCCCCTAGTCGACGTATTTCGAAATTTTTGTGAACACGAAGGTTTAGATGGGATAAAAAAATTTGTTTCCGGTATAAGTTGAAAATTCTGCTCTAGATATTTAAATAATAATATTTTGCAACCCCCTAGACGGGCAACCAAAGAAAAACGAGGGTGGTTCCGAGTTGCTTATAGATCCCCCTAGTCGACGTATTTCGAAATTTTTGTGAACACGAAGGTTTAGATGGGATAAAAAAATTTGTTTCCGGTATAAGTTGAAAATTCTGCTCTAGATATTTAAATAATAATATTTTGCAACCCCCTAGACGGGCAACCAAAGAAAAACGAGGGTGGTTCCGAGTTGCTTATAGATCCCCCTAGTCGACGTATTTCGAAATTTTTGTGAACACGAAGGTTTAGATGGGATAAAAAAATTTGTTTCCGGTATAAGTTGAAAATTCTGCTCTAGATATTTAAATAATAATATTTTGCAACCCCCTAGACGGGCAACCAAAGAAAAACGAGGGTGGTTCTGAGTTGCTTATAGGTCCCTCTAGTCGGCAACATTCGCGGTAGCGTCGAATGTTTGTTTAAAAATAAAACAATAGATCATGTCCTAAGCGGAACCGAAGACAAAAAAATGCCAAGAGAGCTTATTAATTTTCCCTGACGAATGAGAAATAGACAGACATATTAGTTTGTTGTGAGCATAAAGTATAGACATTTATTTGACTAGCATCGTTTCCTACGTTCGTTGTCACAGATGCCTTTTCTGTGAGTTCAGTGGTTGTTTCGAGGTTAAGTTTGATGGATTTTAAGCTGTTATGATGCAAAAAATCGCAAAACATGTTTTCATTATACAAATGTAAATCCTCACTATTTCTTGATGACGTGAACGTAAAGATCTGCTTACGGCTCAACTGTAACCACCGTTCTTTAATTTCACGCAACAATGCATAATAAGTAAATTATTAAAAATCATCATGTATAATAATGATAATGAATACCTAATATTTATATAGAAGCAGATCTTAGCACAGAAATGTCGTCCATTTGTTGTCAGATTGGAGCAATGAAAAATAATTTTAACATTCCTCGTTCCACAAAAGAATTTATAGAAATTTGTTTCTGTAAATACATGTTTAAATGTGTAATCAAATTCCAAAAATCAAATCGTAAATTTTTCACGTGTTATACTTTAGAACATCGAAAATTTCTACGCCTATGTTTTTTTCTTTCTTAATAATTACGTTATATTTAAAACTATATTTGTCACAAAAAGTCTAGAAACGTTTTTTTGTGAAAACTAACAGTGTAGGAGTTATTTTCTATTTATTACAAGATAATTTTAATCTTGAATATTATCCCGAACAACATGAAAGATATCTTTTTTTCTTTGAAATATAACTGTGAATCAAATGAATAAATGAATTATAAAATTACTAAAATATGGTCTGATGAAATCTTCACCTCTGGTTGACATAATTTTATATAAATTTAATGAATTGTTTTTCTTTAGTTAAATCGTCAACCCAAGATTCATTAATCTACAACAAAAGTCTTTCGAGATATTTGTGATACATTTTAAGCACTGAAATATACACTATATTTAGTCCAATTGTCATTGGCTTCGAGATTATTTTGTAGTTTTTTGTGGCAAATTCTATAATATGGCGAAGGCGCCAGTAACGACAAATTATTATTTTTACTATGGAATAACCACTTAAAAAAATCCTAAGTATTTAAGATATGCATTTTTACCATAATTCATTTTTATATATCTACACTTTATATCATAGAAGACGAACGTAAGTTTGAAGAATTACAAATTTGAACATGAAATTAAAAAAATTCGCATCTTTTGTCAAAATTAGACTTCGGAAACTTGGTGGCGATAATCATATAAACAAACAATAGTAATTTATATAACACTAGTAATCGTCAAAACGCGTTGTAGTAGCCGAAATAGACTAAATCTGTGATTAAATCGTGTGGCGCTCTATGCTCACATTTATTCAATGTTACTGACTGCCACAAAAACACGTGAAATGCACTCGACCGAGTATAGCTTCAAACTCACTCACGCACACACGCAACGAAATGCACGGCAAACGTTTCTCAGGATTGTTCACACATCACATCAGGCTGACAGGGCAAGTATTAGAGTGTCGCTAGATACGTATCGAATAAATTGATCGATGTGAAACTTCAATTCAGATGCATATATGTACATGTTATTGTAATGATGCGGATGCTTCACCACCATTAATAAAAATAGCATATATTAAAAACATCGACTATTTTAGATATACGGTAAATGTTGAACGTTCATTTTCGTTTTTGAAATGGGTACTTACCAAATGCTGGAGATGATTAACACTTAGGACAACTGTTAATTATTTTCTACAGTCGCTTTCCTTATTAGTAAGAAATAGGCCTCTTGCACATGACGGATTTTTTATATTAGTTCACATATTTAAATATTATTAATTATAAAATCTTTTGTGAAAAATTCTACTCGAAAATTGACTAAATCGTACGTTGTTTGGAGATGAGCATCCTGTAGGGGCGTGTCGTAGAACGAGTTGCTATTAGTGCGACGTCATTGGTAAGTAAACTGGCCGCTTCACATTAGAAAACGATGTCGGTCCTATTACTTCTTAAAAACATTCATTATTTTTAGTTTACATACGATACGATAACGATACTGATGTGCTGTTATATTTATTAACTTGTTTCCATTCTATTATGTAGGTATACCTAAATATGCACCTATGTAGCAAAATAATTAAGTCCGTGTAAGTAAAATATTTAATTTTTTTTCGACGTTTAGTTCAAGTGAGGTTTTCTCGGGTAGCATAATATTATTTACTACCTAAATAATATTTTGAATCTGAATTTGTTATTTTAATTAATCATAATTAGTTTTTAGTTTTTTAAAAATTCTTAAGAATATTTGTAACATGTCCGATGCTAAAGCCCAATCAGACAATTTACCGAATTCCATGATGATTGAGTTTTTTCGAAAAGCATTTTATTTTATTCGGCAGAGATAAGGGGAATAAAAGCAAACAGGTATGAAAATGTGATTTATAGATATCTATATAAATTTATTTTAAAATACATTTTTTTCTGGCGTTTTTACTGACGTATTTTCACACATCGGTACAATGCACCAGTAATAGTATTAGACTAGGCAGTATATGTTTTGATTTGGGTGAATCGTAATTCCACGTAGATTTTTTGGCTTTTCGGCTTTCAAATATTACTAGAAATGAAAATTTTCTATGCTCTCCTAATAGACGGATTCGAATTTTTCAAAAAGCTTTTGAAAGCTTGAGAGCCCTTCTATAAGTGATTAAATTTTCAAGTATCTAAAGTCCTTGGTTTTTGCTGTGCAAAATTTTGAAAATTTGCAAATTTTTTTTCAAAATCCGGATTGCAAAATTATTATGCAAAATCTATCTAACCGATTTTGATGAAATTTGGTGTGATGATTCTACATAACAAAATTTTCTTGGGCCAAGTATGATTTTAACACCATATTTGGCGATTTTTTCGATTTTTACAATAATAATCATGATTCATTCGATTTGTAACTAGTCATATTTTGTAAAAAATTTAATTACAAACATTTTTTTCGTCTTCCATTTTCGCCTAAAATGAACTCTTGAAAAGATACATAATTAAATAGGAAGAAAAATATGACATTTTTAGAATTTTTTTAACATATTGTGCCGCCAAAAGTTAAGCCCACGTTTTTTTTTTATGCGCATAGAAAAATATTCATTTCTAGTGATATTTGAATGTCAAAAAGCCAAAAATCTCCTTGAATATACGATTTACCCAAATATGGAAATATCTATTTGAAGTAGATGCTGTATGGACTATATGGTTTAGAGGGATTTGCCATAGTTATTATAAGTTTAACTTCACAAATTTACAGTATATATAAGGTATCGTACTGCTTATTGACACCACACCTCACATTTAATAACCAAAGCAGTCAGCTGCACTGTCGAAACGCGTCACTGTATATGTCGCGCTTGCCATTTACTTACTTATGACGTCAACGTATCGACATTCCAGTCCATGGCGTTTGCGCGCGAAGCGAACCGATTAAAACTTTAATATCTAATAACTTTTTAAAAATAAATTAATATAACAAAACCTTTACACGTTGTTTGTAGTATTCGGTGTAGATACAAAAACTATTAAAATATTTTTTTCTGCAAGAGGCTTATTATTATTTCGTTTGGTGGCACTTATTATTACGTACCATACCTAAATATTTCAGCATTTAGCATTTAGTGAAAAAAAATAGACACTGCCCCTGTTTGTTTCATACTATTATGCATATACATACTTTTATAATGTAAAGAGTGCAGTTATGAAAAGGCAACGGTTGTATCACTTTTTGTTTGGACAAAACTACTTAAAAGAGAACCCATTTCATTAGGTAACAGACAACTCAACTGTCTCAAATGTAAAATAGTGCAATTACTGTTAAATTTCTATAAAATTTTCAATAAGTTGCTTTCGCAAAAAATGCGTTCTTACAGAAACAAACCGACTAGTGAATTAATTTTCACAAGGTAATTTTTTTAAGTGGCAATAGATATTTCGTGTTACTGAAAAGGCATTCTTTTGGATTTTGTAAAATCATGTTCTCACTGAAATATAATGGTTAATATTGTAGGTACCTACGTTAAGATAAAAATTATGAAATGTGTAAACGCAGTGTTCAAGGTGCTAGTGAAAGCTTAATTCTGCAAAAACTCAAAAAAAAACAGCTCAATATCCATTCCATGGTATCCATACATTTAAATCAATTTCCCATAAAAACCATTATTAACGCCAGACCATAAATCTAGACCATTACAGCCTCTTAACGGCTCGAAGAGAATGTTACAGCCACCTATAACAGCCCTTTATTACACCGCCACTTTTACGAGAAAATCATCTGATAAACACTAAACATAAATTGCCTTTATAAGTAAGGCTCCTTAATAACGGCACCTCAGAAATGACCCAGGTTGGGTGCCGCTGAAAAGAAAAGGAAGGCATTGTCGCAATAAATTTAAAATATAAAGTGAGAGTCTCATTGGGGCTCGGTGTCGACAGTTACATTACAATGTTTATGTGTTGAGCTGCTCGGGCGGTGGTGTGGGACTTCTTTGTGCCGCTAATTTCGGCAATGTCTGCGCGCTATCTGGCCAGAGACAGGGTCGCGCCGGGGTTTTTTGCCTCAATAAGGCGGGTAACTCGATATTTCGTTAAAAACTGACACGAATTGTAACTTCTACCTCAAATTTGTCTGAAACTGCTTATTTGTGGTAAATTTCAGTTTTCTTTCGTTAAATATTTAGAAAGAGGATATGAAAACATTATTCATATCCTACTAGTTTGTTATTTTGCAATAATTGCCCCATTTTATCATAATAATGTACTTTATTATTAAAATCTATAATGAGGTATAATAGATATAACTAAAAAAAAATATATTTTGAAAACTTTATCACAAACAAATCATAGTAATGTTAGAAAATCAAGGTTTAGCAAAAAAATATCAATTTTCGAATTATTCTTTATGATTCACAGTCATACATTTGGTCAAAAAGTGACAAGAATTGTTAATTTTCTCAAAAGGTATTTATTTATTTAATCTTCAAAGCCCATCTCCTTCAAACTAGTCCCCTTGTGATTTTATACACTTATGTCAACGTAGTTTTCAGTTTCAAAACACTGGTGGAACATCTCTGTAGCTATTGTCTTGAGCTCGGTTTGCGAGTTTGCCTTTATTTCATCTATTGTTGATAAACGTTGTCCTTTGAGTATGGGAAATAGAAAAAATCACAGGGTGTCATATCCGAAGAATAGGGTGGTTGCGGCATCACAACAGTATTGTATTTCACCAAGAACTGTTGAATAAGAAAAACTGTGTACGCCGGTGCATTTGTTGGGTGTGCAAAATCGTGGTTCGAGTTGTTTTTTCTTGATTGCCTCACGCAAATTACGCTAAATTTGTAGGTAGTACGATCACGCGGTAAAAATTTGTGATTATTCCATTGTAGTCGAAAAAACTGAAGAGTCTGCACATTTGACGGGACTTGACGTGCTTTTTTCGATCTTAGTTCTTCAGAAAACTTCAATTGAGACGATTGAGCCTTCTTTTGTACGTCTTATCCATATGCCCACGTTAGTAAGCATTTGTTCAGCGATGGTTATGCGACGTTGTTTTTGTTGAAAATTCAGCAGTTTGGGAACAAATTTTGCTGCCACTCGTTTCATGTTCATAACATTCAAAAAAATCGCTTCGTCTGACCTATATCAGATTCCTATTTCTTCAGCTACCTCTCTCATGGTGATTCTTATATTAGCGAGCACAATATCTTTAAATCTTTCTAAGTTTTCATCCCTAGTGGGCGTGTTAAGACGCCCAGACCTCCCACCATTTTCGATGTCTTCTCGGTCTTCCTGGAAATGTTTGTACTATTGGTAAACTCATAGCCGTGACATAGTATCGTTGTGCGAGGCCTTCTTTAATATTTTGAATGCTTCGCTACCCTTAATTCCATTTTTAATACAAAATTTCAGACTAATTCTCTGATTCGACATTTCACCACACCAAAAACATTAAAGTAAGACTTACTCATTCGTGGCAGCTGACCAATACACAAAAAAATAATTAACTTGATAGACAAGATATAGCATGCGCAATTTTAATATTCGCGTAACTTTTTTATAAACCTCGTATTCTAACATGGTGCAGTTTTGTACGAGTCCTAGTGGTTGCAATTATTATAGACTTTGTAACGAGTAACGTTTATGAATGTCAATGTAATTTTCGACCATACTGATTTTAAGTTTATTTACAACTTTTTGTAACAAACTGATGTGCAATTAGCATTTGCCTTACATCTAAAACATGAAAAATTGCATTAGTTTTATTTGTGTCATCATGCTTTCACTTAAAACCTGTTGCCAAAGTAAAAAATGGTTTAGTAGGTGTTTTGTCAGTTATTCAATGTACTTAACCTACTAAATCTGTCAAAAATGGCAGGTTAGCTATCATTCATTTCAATTATAAGAATAATTAAAAAGGTCGACTATTTTATGTCATTTTTATATAATATAAATTCAAATTTTTACATAATAATAAATTCTAAATATATCCACCTGTTTCTATTTTCCAAATTCATGTTACGCTATGGAAATCGTATAATTTATATCTTAAACAACAATAGTAAATATTTCCATGTGGTAGGTACACAAATTTTCCATAAAATAACAACTATTACCATTACAACTTTATATGACTGGCGCATTCGCCATAATTTCGAATTTGTGAAAATAATTTTTTCTATTCATATTATGAGGTGATAGAACTTATTACTCTTTCTCATTTTGAAATCCAAACTAAAAGGCTCTGCATTACAATGCGTATTTAGCTGGTCGTTATCATAAAATGTAGTAGTAGATATATAGAAAATTAATTTTAACCAGAAATCTACTGAAATCTAGCAACTTCCATAACATAGATGGTGTGAGAATAATCAATTACCTATTAATATAGATAAGTGTAACGTCTGCTCATTTACTTCCAAAAAATAACCGTTAATATTTAACTATATCCTTGACAATCCGTTATTGACACGTTTCGATAATGTTAAGGATTAAGGTTCTTCACTGATCATATCAATGTAATTATAAATACGGCTAATAGAATAGAGTTTTATAGTCAGAAATTCAAGTTCTTTTAATAACGTTACTGCATTGAAATGTCTGTTTTACTCATTAGTTCGTTCTAAATTAGAATACTGCAGTTTTATATACCAAATACATACCTACTACAAAGCTTGAAAAACGTCGTTTTCTTAATTTTTAAGCTTTCGAATTGATGATTATTATCCAAATAGGGAATATGAACATATGTGGATCAAAATGCAGTCTTTGCAGACTACAAGAATACTCAATACTTTATCTTTCTTATTTAAACTTTTTCATGCTAGTGTTGACTCAGCACATCTACTGGGTTCCTTCAATATACGAGTTCCTAGACATGGGTCTCGTGCTGATTGCATGTTCTATTGTGGGAATGCCAGAAGGAACATACTCCTTAAATCTCCCATCGACGTCATGGCAAATAATTATAATTTAATATCTATGCAGTGTGATATAAACCACTGTATCATAAATAATTTGTTATCTGTAGCAAATGAATTTTTTAATTTACTGATATTGTAGAAACTAGAACGTATTCTGTAGTCTATTGTGTGTATTTATTTAGAATTATTATTTTTTATATTTTTAATGTCTAGACTTGAAGGTTATACTTTTTTGTCCTGTAAATGGAAAATTTGTTCTATTGAAACACTTAACCGTCTTGTATATTTACACTATTACGATTAACACTATTCTACTGTATATAGTGTACCTATCTAGTGGTTCAGAACTACATTATTATTATTATTTTTTAATTAGGGATTGTTAAATAAAATATGTTCTGTTTTCCAATAAAACTCCCTCATAGAATGTATGATTTTGAATATTCTGAAAATTGCAAATTTTAAGACTGAAAAATTTCTTCCTAGATTTGTTATTCCATTATTGGTAACGGTTTGGATTTAGTACCTATAAGTATTTTGTTCTCTTTTTAGTTTATTTCTGTTATTAGAATATTTGTGAACTTAATTAATACTCTGGGTTCTGATAAAGCCAAATTGTATGTAGATATACAAAATCTTTAGAAAATGGCGATGTTTTTTATTCTCCATTTAAAATTATTATCTTTTAGTTCTTTCATATTCTAAAAATTAGTTACTGAAAAAATTTGAAATTTTCTTAGAAATAATAACCTAGTTGGTGTAATATTACTGTTATTATTAAGCAAACAGGTAAAGGAACTTGCACTAATATGATTTAGTGAAAAGCTCAAATATATATTACTACCTTGTGTAAGTTATATAAATCTCTGGGTATATCCTGATTCAAAGTTATTGAAGAGTATGAGAAACATCAATAATAACCATATTGAACTTTGCCTAAAGATTACGCCCTAACCTTTACACACGGACATCCAAATTGTAAAAAAGTAGATTTTCTGTTTCTTAGTAAAATTACACTTTAGGTGTAATCTCTAATCTAATTAGATGTATCGATAATGCAGATTTACATTATGGGTGAATTACACAAAAAGTGTAATAATACATGCTTAATATGATGTAATTTTGCATTATCTACTGCGACATCAAAATAACCAATGATCTGGTGTGTAATTTTACATAAAATTGTTATAGATGTTTAAAGGATTATTATTATTGACAACGTTAATTGTGTTAAAATAATTATACAAACAACCAGGAGCAATTTCATGGCAAGGGCGCCGGGACGCCGCTGAGCAGGGCGCGCAAAGCGCCCGCAATTTATAGCGTAAGCGCACGTGCGAGAGATAGTGATAAAGTATACGGGCTTGCCTCGCAAGATAACGCCCTCTGTATAATAGGATTTACTATACGTAACATAATGGACCATTCTACGCCGTTTTCTTATTCTTTCTCGAGATAAAGTGGCGGAATACCCGCGATATCTGGTTATCAGTGTTGCCGCAGCGCGGCGACGGAAATGAACGAATCTGCGCGATAACGGCCCGCCAGGCCGCGCCACAATGCGCGCATAATGTTATCGGGGGCGGTTTTTATGCCTTTTGTGTTCGGACCGCGGCGCTTCTTTCGCCGCCCTTTGTCTAATACAATCGCGCCTGATTGTTAATTGAGTTTCGGGATGTCGCCGGATGAATTTATGTGGAGGCCTTATTCTCTGCGAACGCCCTAACGACGGCCGTTTTGTTGATGCCGAATCCTCTCGACATCGGTAATTAATTTCGGTTCATTGCTGTTTGTTTTTCTATACTTCGGAAAAAATATGTGTACCCCCTCTTTATAGGTTATCACAGAGTGTACGGCGACAAGGTACCACATACTCTAGAAGTTGTGCGGCGAAGGGACGGTCTATTACTATTTTTGTAATATTAAATTATGTATATTAATAAGATTAATAATAAGACATTTATAAATAATACACAAAAAAAAAGTTGGGTATACTTTTTATGAGACATATATTTTTCGTAGTAATTTGGCCTCCTGAACACGAATCTGGCGTCAGAATTGGCCCATCACGTCACAATTTTTTCCTAACCTCAAAAAACTTGTGAAAAATAGTGAAAATTGATGAAAATTTACTGGGAAAATTTGGAAAAAAATTTATTTCCACATCAAATAGTACATTTTTATGTAAAAGACTCTGCTGAATTCAAATCCACTGTCAGAATTGAGCTAGAACGTGTGGTTTTTTTTCTAACCTCAAAAAACCGAGCAGGAATCGCTATTTTCAAATTCTGAGCGGATTTTGACCAGATTTTGTATAAAGGGGTTTTTTGGGTCGCTGATTACGAATATGAATTCACATTGTAAAAATTCAAGATGGCTGATCCAATATGGCGGGTGTACTTTTTTGAAATCCACCGATTTCAGTAAAATTTGGCATCATAAGGATTGCTGGTTGATCTCACCTTCATTAATCACACATCTGGAGCCAGATTTTCATAAATCAAGGTAAAAGATTCCACTCCGTCTAAAAATGTGACTTCGCTTAAAAAAATGACTTAAGGACTCTACACATGTAATGATGTGTAGTGTGATGTGCTTGTTTCCATGGGACAAGACAAAAAAGTTTCTACTTTATTCTTTCATTTATTTAGTCGTGCATGGGCTTATGGTTTTCCAATCAGATTTTTTTAACTACTATGCAGTTTTCCTATGGCATTTAGATGCTTTTATTTCTTAATAATTTTAAAGTTCAAGGAAAAGGACACATTACTGCCACACAGCACATCACTGCATCTGCTTATGCCTTCAATCTAAAAATGTGACTTTGCCGAAAAAATGCCGCCTACTCGGCCTAAAATTATGACTCTGCCTACAAATTTTACCTTGATTTATGAAAATCTGGCTCCAGATGTGTGATTAATGAAGGTGAGATCAACCAGCAATCCTTATGATGCCAAATTTTACTGAAATCGGTGGATTTCAAAAAAGTACACCCGCTATATTGGATCAGCCATCTTGAATTTTTACAATGTGAATTCATATTCGTAATCAGCGACCCAAAAAACCCCTTTATACAAAATCTGGTCAAAATCCGCTCAGAATTTGAAAATAGCGATTCCTGCTCGGTTTTTTGAGGTTAGAAAAAAAACCACACGTTCTAGCTCAATTCTGACAGTGGATTTGAATTCAGCAGAGTCTTTTACATAAAAATGTACTATTTGATGTGGAAATAAATTTTTTTCCAAATTTTCCCAGTAAATTTTCATCAATTTTCACTATTTTTCACAAGTTTTTTGAGGTTAGGAAAAAATTGTGACGTGATGGGCCAATTCTGACCCCAGATTCGTGTTCAGGAGGCCAAATTACTACGAAAAATATATGTCGCATAAAAAGTATACCCAACTTTTTTTTGTGTGGCTGTGAATCAGACAAGTATTTCCAAGAGATTTAACACACGATTACAGGAAATGCATGAACATAATACAAAATATGTTGAAAAACAATAATTAGGCATTTAATTACAAACAATTTGAAAACAAAGTAAAATACATCTACACAAGAAAAATAACTATAAATCATATGCAAATTTAGGAAAATGATCTTATCACAAAGGGTGCCGACATAATGTCAAATAATAATACGATTTTAATTAAACAAGTGCCTATCGTCTTTTGTTTTTTTGAAATATAACACGTCAAGTACGATGTTTTAAAATCAAATTTTAATCATATCTTTTCCAAAAAACAATCCTACCTTAATACAATGAAATTTCTTATACCTAGGTATGTTTTTGAGAGTACTAAATAAGTTGGTACATATCATTAGTTTTTGACCATTTGTTGGGGTCGCTGGCAGCGTTATACGTTGACATCTTACCTCATAGCTTTTTTGAGGTTAGGTTTTTACAATGAAGGTTGTATATTGTCCAGGGTGTTTACTAAATAATGGTCCATATTTTAAGGCCAGCTTCCTTGAATTAAAATAAGGTAATTTAAATTAACTTACCTTAATACCATCTTGCTTCCTTAAGAAGTCGAATATGTGCTTATTTTTTTACGATAAATATACAGGGCGTTCTGAGCGCCATTGCATTATTTTGTTCAGATTAATAGAGATAATAATTGAGAAATTGTAGAGTAATACATACATTTGCAGCAATAACTTTAAAGGCAGTGGCAAGGGCGCTCATAACGCCCTGTACATTTATAACAAAAAACAAGCATATATTCGTGTTTATAACACAAAAAACAACTTTTCCAAAATTTGAGTAAAATTACCCAAATAATAAATAAATTGTCGTAAAATGTGGGTTGATTTAAATCACCTTAATTTCATCCAAGGAAGGTAAAATTTCGCCCATTCTTTGGTAAACACCATGTATACCAAAATTTTTCTTAACATAAAATAAGTACTTGTTAACATCGCGTTATATTGAGAAATTCACAACTTATCCAAAAAAAAAAAAATTGGAATAGATGTGTCATGAAAAATGGAGTCAATATCGTAAAAAAAATTCCTTATAGTTTCTGAGAAAAAAATTATTGAAGTTGTAGTATTTTCAACCCTTACATCGCTGCGCTACTGTAGTCTCTAACGTCATTCGCGTTGTGCGTCGTGCGCAATGCGCTCTCTCTTTCCACGTGAACCCAAGCGATTCCCAATACTGAAATCCGATTTCCAAGTTAACGTTTTGCGATAGTGTTTACATTAGTTTTTCAAGTGTCAAAAATGGCTTACGTTTAATTTTGAACAGTTATTGCAACATCAAGTATGTCAAATTATTTTATTAATTAAAATCACAAATTAATTTTGTTAATTAATAATAACAATAACGGAAAAAGCAATTCAATTTGCTGATACAAAACAGGTGTTATAAATATTTATTTATTTCTTTTCTTGGGAAAGAAATTTTTTAAATTTTTTGTCCGTTTATTTTTTATTTTTATTTGCAGCCGTGCCGGTTGCCGACTGCATGTTTTGTTTTCAAGATAAGGTTTTATAGTGGACCAGTTTCTAGTGCCGTGCAAAAGTGCATTTTTAAATCATTTTTGAACTGCCCTTTTTGATTTTTTTTTACAAAATTGTATTTGTAAGAGTCCCCTGTACCATAAAAATTTTTATTTGAATAAGTTCTGAATCATCGTGTATATACGGTAGGAGTGGCCTTCTTGGATGAAAATAACCTAATTTATATCAAGTTATATTTATACTTCTTTCTTTGAAAGCTATACAGGGATGGCTAGAAGTACGGAATAAAATTCATATCTTTTGAATGAGTTAATTTTTTTTAAAACGCCGAAACACGTTAACTGATTTTGATTTTTTCCCATCTTTCGGTTATATAATAATTAATTTTTCTTCAACCTCCTAAACCAAGTTTTATTTTTTCAATAGCAAGTTTTTTTTTTCATTTAGAAATTAAAACAACTAGATAATTTACAAAAATAAACTCAATGTCACAAATGCTGAAAATGTCATTCACTATTCACTATTTGGCATTCTCCAAGACGACAGTAAAAGCTGTCCACAGCATTCTGAATGACTTCAGCTGGTACATTATGCATCTCCGCCCTAATCTTGTTCTTTAAATTCTCAATATTATCAGGTCTGTCCTGGTAGACTCTTTCTTTCGAATATCCCCAAAGAAAATAATCCAGGGGTGTTAAGTCGGGGAATCTTGGCAGCCATTCAACTGTATCCCGTCTACCAATCCAGCGATTTGGAAACACTTCATCTAAGTATCTTCGAACATCAATACCAAAATGTGGGGGAGCGCCATCTTGTTGGAACCAAATTCTTTCATTCGGTATATTTGGATCAATTTCATGAGGAAAAATCACAGCTAGAGCAGGTATCAGGTCAAATGTTAGGAAATCCGGGTAGCGTGCGGCAGTAAGATTTTCTTCAAAAAATAATGGGCCCAAGATTCTGTTGTTGATGATACCTGCCCATACATTAACTTTCTGTGGATGCTGCGTATGCGATTCGCATGTCCAGTGTGGATTTTCCTGGGACCAAAAGCGATAGTT